>NW_010248300.1:651-19885 GCF_000690775.1 Eurypyga helias | reverse complement strand
GGACAAGATAGTATGGAATTTACTGAGTACTGCATTTTAATTTGGTAGCTATTCATTTGACACTACAAAGCCCTTTGTTGAAAAAAGTTATAAAACTGAGAGTGCTCTTCTAGTAAACCACTGTACCTGAAATACTTTTGCCTTCATACAGTTGATAGTTTATTTTTCCCTTAAATGTACTACCTAATTAAATGTAACTAAATTAACAACTTCAAATACTGATTTCCAGTTGTAAATATTTTAAGTCTCAGTGACAGTGTCTGAAAAAACTGGGGTACAAATAACTTCAGAATATATATTACATTTATTTTGTACTTCAATGAGGGCAGATGTAAGTGCTGACCCTTCAGAGCTGTCAGTCAAACATTCCTACCATGTGTATCTATACTGCCAAAATTAAAAGACCAGGAACAACCCAGAGGATGAAATGCTTGTTCATGCAAATTTTGTAACCGTTAACTTTTTCCTTGGCTATGGTTTGGACACAAATAAATAAAAACATTTCAAGGAAAGAGGTGAAAATCTGGGAGCAACAGGAAAGGAGAGACTGAGGATAAAGAAAAGACATAGCTAGTCTTCACCAAAGCGTAAGCAGATTTCAAGGGAAGTCTGCCCATGAAATACAGTTCATGGGTCAGCTAATGTAATCTAATCTCTTATCTGGCAGTATAGGCACAGGCTGAAAATTTAAGCAGATTTTCAAAGTAAGAAATAGTCCCACGGATATTGATGGCAGGACTTTGACCAATGTACAATACAAGAAAAGAATGTTATTTCAAAACAAATCAAAACAAAAAATTAGAACAAATTTAATGGTTAACTGTTAACATCATGATAAATCAATTAAAATTGTACAGGATGCTATTGTCCTTACTCAACAAAAATAAAATTAATTCTGCTAAAAAATGAAGGTGTAAAAATAAGTATTTGAAGAATGATAAAATGGTAAAGGAATAGAATATACAATCAAGACCAAATGATAGTCAGATGAAAATTCAGACTTGTAGCAATGACTTTCTATATTTTTAGCAAAGACAAATAGAAGTGAAAGGCTTGTAAACTGAGAAACAACTCTATGATATGGAAGTTTTTTATTTCCTGGTAAATTCTGAAATGTTCTGTAACTACAAAGACTTGTCTTTAAATAAAGTTGTTGACCAAATGAAACTATTGATTTTATGCATGCTTAGGATCACAAAAATAGTTTCTTCAGTCTTTTCTTTTCTTTTCTTTTCTTTTCTTTTCTTTTCTTTTCTTTTCTTTTCTTTTCTTTTCTTTTCTTTTCTTTTCTTTTCTTTTCTTTTCTTTTCTTTTCTTTTCTTTTCTTTTCTTTTCTTTTCTTTTCTTTTCTTTTCTTTTCTTTTCTTTTCTTTTCTTTTCTTTTCTTTTCTTTTCTTTTCTTTTCTTTTCTTTTCTTTTCTTTTCTTTTCCTGTGAGTGTGGTGTACCTGCATGTGTGCAAGTGTATGTGGGGGTAGAGGATGAAGGCTTCTTGGGAATAGTTCTAGAAGGATATTTAGAAGATTTTATGTGTTTACCAACATTTTTTAAAATATCTACCATTATGTGTTTTCTGTTGTGTTAGTTACAGCAATTCTGAAAAGAGAATTCACTGATTCCTGGTTAATTACATGTCTTTAATAAAACAGTAAGTGGCTTTGATTCTGATTTGATTGAAATCATGTAAACAGAATACTTCCTATGTGAGAAAAATATCATATATAATTCTGTTTACAGTTAATCCCATAGAAGTTCCATTTTTATATGATTTAAGATAGATGGGGAAAAAAACCCACATATAAAAGGCTGATTTCATGATCCTCATGATTTAAGACAACAGTGTTTTGGTAAAATAATATTAAGAATTAAGTTTTTTGTCATATGAGGTTGCATTTGTTGTGAACAGATCCTTATATTTTTCACTGTCTAATCACATACTGATATTAAACTTCAAATAAGCTCTTTCATGGACTTTCACATCTACTGGAGAAATTGATCCTGCCTTTCCATGCAGCTCTAGGTGTTATGCTTCCTCATGTTTGAAGACAGCAACATGATTTCAATAATCTATATTACAATGATGACATTGAGGATCACTTTCAGTATTATCAAGACATTTGAGTTGTGCATTGCTCTCTGGGCAATATATATGTGTCATAGAAATGAGACAGACTGTTTCAAATAATTTTTTTTTTTTTTTGAGAGAAAAGTTGAAAGGATTTTGTGGAAGTGAGACAAGAAGAGGATATTTTGGGTAAGAAATTGTTAAGAAGTAGTGTCATTAAGGCACAGTAACTTGTGCAGAAATAGAATAAGTAAAGATATGCACTATATATGAAGGATTCTAACAGTATCAGTATATTGTAAATTCTAGCAGAGGCACTATATACATAAAGTAGTGTGTTAAACACAAGGGTATATATTCTGTCTGAAACATAACTTCAGGCAAGTTCTCAAACCTGCTAAAATTCCTTCTTGTCATTGTCAGTTATCAGATTATTATGCACATCAAAATAGATGAAAATATGTCTATTTTGAAGGCAACAAAACTAATTGCAAGACTCATCTCTTTGTCTAAAGCTGTCTTTAATATTGTGTGAAGATGGAAGGGGTTGCCACATGAAGACATGTTTGTGCCAGTAAAGACAGAGAAAAAGAAGCAAGTAAATTAAGTAAAAAATACATCGTACTGTGGTCATAGGAGTAAGTCAAAGGATGCTCGACATTTACAGCAGCTTTATAATGTTGCATTGTAAAGTTTTTTTTTATCAGGGATGCTACAGGGGTAGCTTCTGTGAGAAGCTGTTACAAGCTTCCCCCATGTTGAATAGCGCCAATGCCAGCTGGCTCCAAGATGAACTTGCTGCTGGCTGAGGTCAAACCAGATATGGTGGTTGCACCTCTGGGGTAGTAGGATTTAATAAGGGTGTAAAAAACCTGCTGCACAACAGCACCCAGAAGAGAGGAGTGAGAATATGTGAGAGACACCAAGGTCAGTGGAGAAGGAGAAGGAGAGAAGGTGTTCTAGGTGATGGAGCAGAGATTGACTGGTAGATCGTGGTGCAGCCCATGGTGAGGGCAGCTGTGCCCCTGCAGCCATGGAGGGTCACAGTGGAGCAGAGACCCACCTGCAGCCCAGGGAGGACCCCACGCCAGAGCAGGGGGATGTGCCTGTGGAGGCCACACTGGAGCAGGCTTCTGGCAGGACCTGTGGACCCATGAAGAGAGGAGCCCAGGCTGGAACTGGTTTGCCCCAGGACTCTGTAGGGTATACATTCAGTCTGGAATAGTCTGTTCCTGAAGGACTGCACCCTGTGTAAAGGATCCATACTTGAGCAATTCATGAAGAACTGTAGGATTTGGAAAGCATTCGTACTGGAGAAATTTGTGGAGGACTGACTCCCATGGCTGGGACCCCATGCTGAAGAAAGTGAAGAGTGTGAGGAGGAAGGAGCAGCAGACAACTGACTGCAATCCCCATTCCTCATCCCCCTGCACTGCTTAGTAAGGAGAAGAGGTAGAGAAAATCAGGAATGAAATTGAGTGCAGGATAAGGAAGGAGTAGGGGGAAGGTGTTTTAAAAATTTATTTTATTTCTCATTATCCTACTGTGATTTGATTGGCAATAAATTAATTTCCACATTCTCTGTGTTGACTCTGTTTTGACTGTGTTATTAATTGCTGAATGATCTCTCCCTGTTCTTCTCTTGACCCACGAAACTTTCCTGATATTTTCTCTCTCCTGCCCAGCTGAGGAAGGCAGTGACAAAGCAGCTTTGGTGGTCACCTGGCCTTAAGCCAGGGTCAACCCACCACAAATATATTTGCTGTTATCAAGTTTAGCACACATTACAATGTAACTATTATCGGTGTTGTTGAGAACAGACACTAACACATGGGTAATACTCTATTCTTCAAACATCAGATGCTACATGTTACTTTCTTCTGCACGTAATATTTATAAAATACCACTGAAGCTATGCTGCTTAGTCTTACCATAATTTGTAATCCTATTATCTTAAGTGGAATGATCAGAGCCAAATGTGAATTTAGGACTGAATTTAACCATAGATTTCTCAGCTTCAACATTGTTTCTTGTTAAGAAACAGCTAGTATTTGAACTTTGCTTCTTCTTATTCACTTTATATGTTTAATCAGGATTTAGTATGAATTCATGATCTGAGTCACTGGGCAGTATCTGAATACAACAATAATTAGTAATGATTTATATTTAATAATACATTGAAAAACGTATCTGCAATCACTGCACTCAATACCTCTTAAATAAAAAGATGTAATTAATAATAATAAATGCCAAAAAATAAACCCACACATATTTTAAATGTTAATCTAAACTACTACAGAGTAAGCACTCACTTTCCAGATTACTTTTTTTTTTTTTTTTTAGTTAATTAAGTTCAAAAGCTGATGTTGTTAGGCTCAGTCAAACTACTTAGATTTAGTCAAGCATTTTTGTTGCTTGGAGCACCATTTAGGATAGATAGATACATAGATGTGTGGATAGATAATATACATATCTATATAGATATGGGAATATTTTCATATTCTCTAAGGGTAATTACGTGCTCCAAGCATTCAAAAATCACTTTAAGTCATGAGCATTTTCAGGATGTTGATTGATGTAGAAATATGTATATATTTTTTATCTTAGACTATAGCACGAAAGAGAACACTGTATTAAGGGTCCTGTGTGTACAGGATACTGCATAACACACAAGTGATAGCTTGAGTCCTTGAAATAGTATGGGTGTATTATCATGATTAGCCTTGCTCATGACACGGTGGTACAGTGTCACGCTGACATAGATGTTATAGGTATAGTGCTTCATGTTCTGAAATTAGTTCAGCCAGCAGTGCTTGATGCAGATACACTTACAGTATCCTACAGTAGTCCTATCTTATTTCCCATTTTTGTCTTGTTCTTATTCTAATATTTAACAGTATTGGTAACTCTGCTAATGTACATTGTAGAAATAAAAATAAATAATACGTGATGACTTGCAAACACTGTGCCAATGATTCATACAGCAGTAACACCATTTCTTGTTTGTGATATTAGAACTGCTTTTCATAGTGATGAGTCATGGAATCAGAATAGTTATTTCTGTTTTGAGTGAATAAGTGAGTAATGGAGATTAGACTGAGGATGAATCTTACATATGTTCTTTTCTTCCATATGGTGACAAAGAAATGTAGAATAATTTAAAGTTAATATAATGATGAGTATATGTTGAAAAATTTTGCCTTTATATTGTAGCCCTTTCCCAGATAAAAATGTAATTAAAAATGAAGATATCTTTCTCCATACAGGGGCTGCAGCATGAGTCATAATTGCTATAATGGCCCATTAAAATAATGAAAACATTGGAAGTAAGACTTGTAGTTGAGTATTAATAGCTTGTCTTTTTTTCTATCCCACTATGCTACAGCACAAAATCATGCTCCTTTATTGACCCTACGTGATTTCCAGTAGAAGTTTTATATTCAGCCAAAGAGAAGGAAAAGGCTTGCCTTTTAAGTCAATGTCACCATTTCAAGTACATTTTGGTATTTGACAATATACTCTAAAAAACTCGTAGATTAATTTTTTAATTGTAGGTTGTTTCTATACATTTCTATAGCCCAGGTCTATACTGGGCCTGGCAAAACTGGTGAAAATAGCAGTGGCAGTTTTCTGTTACCTCTGACACTCCTTATGCTTTGCCATTTTTTGTTACTAGCTTTTCCCTTACAGAAGCTCATACTGAATTTTAAACCTGCAATAATAGTGTGTGATCTTACATGTATAATGAAAAAACAGTATAGTTATGAAAGTATTTGGCACTTGTCTACTCATATTTTTAGCAGTATTACATCCAAAACTAGTGTCTTGCTGCATCTTAGTTACTGTCTGTTACTTTAACCCCTGAAGCTGCTCATAAATTACATTAATCTTGAAGATTTCACAATTTATAAGTGATCAAGCAGATGAGTAAACTGTCCCATCAACATAAAAGGGTTATAAGGAGATCAAGATATCAGACAATATATTGCATTATTCTTATATTAAGCAGAATATAAATGAGGAAAAAAAATATTTTTAAATGTGAAAATATGTGCCAAAACCATAGAGTTAGTATTTCTATGCATAGAAACTGTGAGAAAAGCTATTCATTAAAATAAGAATGTCTTCCTAAAATGCGTGTCTACTGCATTTTGAGAAAAAGAATTAAATTCTTCATCCACAGAAATAAATGTAAGGATATTAGAGCTATGGTAACCTATGCTGGCCAAAGATTTGGCTATAATTACTTTCTTTCAGGTAAGGAGGAAGAAGGATTCAATTCTCCTATCAGATGGACTGACAAACTAACAGTTTTTCATAGGCAGGAACTAAAAAATTACTCTGACATAGGAATGTTCTGTGCCATGTTTCCATGTTGTTGGGTTTTTTTTTTCCTTCCTTACAGAATGTAATGAAATCTCAGTTTAAATCAATAAATTGATTCCAGAACGTGTTAATAGTTACTGTCACAAAATATGTACAGTGAAAGAAATAACTAAAATTTAACAAAACATTTAATTGACATCCCACTGATGAGATCTGGAACTATACGTGTTCTACAAGAGAAACATGTTATTACATTGGAACATTTTCTTAAACACAGCGAAAAAAGGAAGGATAGTCACACTTTAAAACCTTTAATTATATTTTGACTTAGTTTCAAACTAACACCTACAATTGGTATCACGAATGTAAAGGTTAAAATTATTTTTAGTTTCATACTAGTTATTCTTACATTACACAGACCTCTTCCACAGATAAAAGATTCCTTTAAATCAATATGTTTTGTTTAAGAAATTTAATGAAGAAAAGATGAGGATCCCAGAATTTAGACTTGCAAATCTAATATAGTTTTATTGACAAAAAATGTCCTATATAACACATTTGAGAGTGTTTTTTTCATGTTGCTGATATAGTTTAATATTAGATTGCTTCTCACAGAAATGAGCAGAAATATTTTAATATCTGAACTTAATTACATATAATTCATAAATGTTACTTATTTAATAGTGATTTGTGCATATTCCAGCACATTTCTACATTTTGAGTTTCTATCTAAATTTCATACTTCAAGGGTTACATCTGCAGCTGTTATGTGAAGATTGAACTTTTTTTCATTAAAGTAGATTTCCGCTGGATTAACCTTTTGCTTTCAAAATGTACCATTTAATCAGTGCTGCTATTTTCTTGTAATGGAAAAGAGCAAAGCTTATGACTATTGGCTTTGTTTAAACATACTCTACAAACAATAAAGTTTTCTGCTTACACTGTGAATTCATGCAGCCATGGAGAAAAATACTGTAGTATGGAAGAGTGTATAATTATGAAAGATTGGTACTAATTTTTCACTTGACTATATTTGAAATGGAGCAAAGGTAAAATATTTCTCATGTATTTCACATAGGTATTTTACAAAATATAAACATTAGTTTTGAAAATTAATCCATGGAAAGTATTTCTACTCTGGAAGAAATATATTGCTCAGAAGAAACTGAAATAAATGAGTATGCTGATTTATATATGGCAAGTATTTGATACAGTGAATTTAAGAGAAATCCATAGTTTAACATAAGGTTAAATGGCATAGCATACAATATTTCAGAAGGGGTAAGAAAAGTCTATTTTTCCAGATAAATGGCCTTTTGATTCCAAACGTTATGTAAAAAATTTGGAGAGAATACAAAAGCTTAAAATAATTATTGTTGTATTATTGTCACAGGTAATAAAACATGATTTTGTGTATTAATAGTTGAGATATTCAAAGAATTAAAAATGTAATCTTTCTTTTGTTTTAACAAAGTGATGTATTTTGGAGTTAGAAATATGCAGAAAGTACAATGGGTCTCAAGCTGAGAAACTCAGGGAAATATGGGGAAGTAGTTATGCTTTGCTGTGGCTTAAGATGAGATGGTGTGAAGCTTTACATTTTACATGGACTTAAAGACACTTTTGCTCTCCATTCAAATTTAGGTTGCATTGTGCTTTGGAGGGTTGTCTGTATTGTGTAAGAGAGTTTGCCTGCAAATTTCAATGGTTTTCAGGTCAAAGCTGAAGAAATACCAGTTCACACCAAAATAGATTTATTGTTACAGTATATCTACAGTAAATAAAGAAAAAACAAACATCTCCCTGTTTTCGCTGAAGGTGATGGCTTAAAATAGATTAAATAACAAGAGATTGTGTATTATATTTTAAACTGAGAAAAGTCTGTTAGCCATGAGACTCACAGAATTTGTGTTGAAACCTTCCTTTTATTTTCTTGCTGCTTTTTCTTGTTTGAATTTTGCATTTTCTCCCACAAAAAAAACAAACAAACAAACAAACAAAACCAAATAAACACGCTATCAAACCTACATCTTCATCAGGTGAATATGAAGATCATCAGTTGCTAGTGATGAAGTAGTAATTTAAGATTTTCTGGCTAATTTCCGTGCATTATTACTCAGAAATGCCTTTACTATAAACTTACTATATGCTTATATAATATATGTTTATTATAAACTTATTATATGCTTTCATTACAAACACACAATTATTGTGTGTTTAGGGCATCTCATTTTTTAACCCTAGCTGATATAATGTTGTATATTAAATTAATTCCCCTTCTCAAGCTATTTTAAGTATTTTTTTATGAATACACATACACATTTTCATTAATTGTAACAAGTCATCTTAGGGACTTTTTCCCCTTAATATTTTCCTTTCCTTTTCCTTTTTCTTTTCATTTTCTTTTTCCTTTTCCTTTTCTTTTTTTCCTTTTTCTTTTCCTTTTTCCTTTTTCCTTGTTCTTTTTTTTCTCTTCCTTTTTACCTTTTTTCCTTTCTCCTTTTTCCTTTTTTCCTTTTCATTTTCCTTTTCCTTACCATTTTCCTTTTTCTTTGTTTCCACAGACACGGATGAGTGAAACATGCTATGTTTGAAGCTATGTGTGAAACATGTAGGAAAATTATTTATTGTAATATTAAGATAAAATTAATGGCTGAGGTTTTTTGTTTGTTTTGAACCATGTACTAGTACCTATATGATCATATTAGGTCAGAATTTTAGAGGATCTTGGTCCTTCTTTAAAAAACTCCTCTAGAAAGTTGCTATCACACACTTGTTAATGTGTGATTTTACAACTTCAACTACTTGCTCATTCTAATGAGCACAGCAGACTTAAACATGATTATTTAGGAGTCAACAAGATACTTCTAGTTAGATAGTGATCCAAGGCAGCTACAGATTTTCAGTGTAAAAGTGGGAGATATACCAATGACAACTGTTATCATTGTCTCTTTCCTGATACAAACTGTCCCATACTGAATTCAGAGGATATATCTACTTATTTACAAAGCAATGATTAAATTCTGTGTTCCACAGATTTTCCTTATGTATCTACAGAGAAAATTGTGAGAAAATTTTGTTATATTTTCACTTAAAAACTCTTTAAAAGAGTTATTTCTTACAAGTTTTTCTTATAATACCTAGTAAAAATCAAAACAACATGAGATTATAAAGAAAGCTGATGAAAAAGAGAAAGCCAACCAACTAAGCAAGGACAAGTGAAGACAGCAATGTGATTATAAGGGAACGCATATTTTTTTTTGTTGTTGAAACTTGATGATTGCGTAACAGTTAGGCAATCAGCCCTTGTGGCTTGTCCTGGCTATTGTACATTCAACTTTGTAGAATCATTTAAGGGCACAAGGAGACTTTGCTGGGTCTGATTACTTAGAGGAGATTTTCAAGTGAAGGTTTGGGTAGGATATGTAAAATGAAAAAGACACATGTCGCAAGAAAAGATGGAAAGAATATTAAAAAGAGAATGAATATACAGTAGGGACTCAGAAGTGATTTAAAGAAGATATTTTTTTCTAGAATATCAGAGGTAGTATGAAGTACTTCTTTCCACCCATTGAAGGCTGCTGGGCTGAAAGTAAACCTGGAGGAAAAGAAACACTGGGCAAGCAAGACATTACTTGACAATTCCTCCTACTTTAACTTGTCTCACACACTGAAGGTTACAGCCCACAGACAAAGCTATAATAAAGAATTTTAACAGGAGTAGTTGTATTTTATTTTTCAGTTCTGACTTGGGCCCAGCTCCAAAATAAAGGAAGCATACAGTTTCAACTCTATTCTTCATTACACAGTTTCAATGAATTCCTGAAATGCTTATTTTTGAGGAAAAGAACTGAAAAATATGATGAATAAACATAACTGTTTATTTAACCGTAGTAGGTAAAGTTCAGTTGAAAATAAGTCTGGCCTGGATATTTTCTCTCTCTTCTTGCAGACCGTGACATGCATCGATAAGATCACACGAGAACAGTTGCTGCAATCTTTCTTAAGTTATTGGATTTCTGAGAATATGCTTAATACTAGATTGTGTATCACATGTTAAAACACAGTTCTCTTCCTGGGTTCATAAGTATGGTCCTTAGCAAATGAGACAAGAATCAATGTTAAATTTACTTCAGATGCTGCAAAATGTATGTAAAACATCAGTGATGCAAGCAAAGCAAACCTGTACTCATAATTCATTAATGCAAACCAAGACCTAGGTAATAAAACAAACTAATTCTTATTTTTACTGTGTATTTTTAAAGGCTGCCATAATCATACAGTTTATTCCTTAAAATTAATGAGACTGAACAGAGAAACACTTCCACTGACTTTTAACAAATTTTCGATAGATATAGATATAGATATAGATTAGATAGAGGTAGAGGTAGAGGTAGAGGTAGAGGTAGAGGTAGAGGTAGAGGTAGAGGAGTGGTATCTCAGAAATCATTACTTCTGTTTGTGATTTCAAGGGAAGCCTACATGACAAACTCAGATAGATGTAACTGTATGGAAGACATCAACTGTTACTTCTAGCGAGTCCAGAGGAGGCCACGAAGATGATGAGGCCTGGAGCACATCTGCTATGGGGACAGGCTGAGAGAGTTGGGCTTGTTCACTATGGACAAGAGAAGGCTCTGGGGAGACCTTACAGAACCTGCCAGTACCTGAAGGGGCTGCAAGGAAGCTGGGAGGGGACATTTTACAAGGGCCTGTAGGGACAGAACAAGGGGTAATGGGTTTAAATTGAAAGCAGGGAGGTTTAGATTAGATATCAGGAAGAAGTTCTTCCCGGAGAGGATGGTGAAGCGCTGGAACAGGTTGCCCAGAGAAGTTGTGGATGCCCCAGCCCTGGCCATCTTCAAGGCCAGGCTAGATGAGGCTTTGAGCAACCTGGTCTAGTGGAAGGTGTCCCTGCCCATGGCAGGGGTGTTGGAACTAGATTATCTTTAAGGTCTCTTCCAATCCAAACCATTCTATGATTCTAGGATTCTATGATTCTCATCCTTGGGGTTCATTTTACCTGACCAAGAACAGACTGCTGGTGGAAATTGACCTATTCTAGATCTTGCTACTGACTCTGGTTGCAAACCAGAAGGATAGAGGTGGTCTTAAATTCCTTTGAGACCCTTGTCAATGTACCCTGAATGTTTTTAGATCTTAGGATATTGCAATGGCAATAGATATTTATGTTTATGCAACAGAACTGTTTCAATAATCACAAGACATGATTATATTTAAATAAATGCTACATTTCATTATTTCAGAAGTAATATTTTTAACCAACTTGTCTAGAATTTTAGGTATAGTCTCTACTGTTTACTATTCTGTGCCAATAAAAAGCTTAACTCCAGTCCCCAGGTCTCCCTTTCTGCACCCAAACAGATCAAGAAAGTCACTGCAATGCAGCAGTTACTTGGAGAAGTGTCTCATATATTCTAGGAAAAGAGAAATACATGCTACATGTTCCAGTGGATTTTGATTAATTTACATCCTGCTGTTCACCTCAGCAGTGGCTTAAATCATTAAAGCATTAGCTGCCCATCCTGCTCTGCAAGGGAGAACAATTATTAACTAATTTGACATGAGACAGAAAAAAGGATTTTTCTATCATCTTTCTTGCAAGGTTATATCAGTGTTGTTCCATGGTTCTTGCATTGGTGTTTTGCTTTTTTTTTCTTTCTTGATACATGATAGTTTATCAGATAATTTTTTCTCTGTGAGCAACATAATTTATTTGGACTGATTTTGAATCTACAGAGTTTCATTTTCCACACTAGTCTCCCATTGTTATCAGATAACAAACAAAACATCATATTGTTTTCGCAGCTGGCAACAAAACCCATGGTAAATTTCAGAAGCACTGAATATATTAGAAAAATATGTAGGACATTTTGGTCCTTGCACATTTAGAAATAATTTATGTTAAAATCTACATGGTAAAACTTTACATAAATAAAGGATAATTTTCACAAAAATAATATATATCCTTTTCCTTTCTAATGTATTTACACAGCAGTTTTTACACTTCAAGGAAGGTTCACTGCTAGCTGCTTGAGGGAATATTTCTTGTCAGCTCAAAAATTGACTCTCAGAGGCAAGAAAATCACCATAGAGGGAGTGAACAGTCAGCCTAGCACACCATGACACTTAAAATTTCAAATAATGTCAAATTATGTTACCAGGCACCCAATGTGTGACTTGATTGTCACCAAGTACAGGATGCACTAACATAACATTTACTGGAAATAAGCAAAGATGTGAGATTTGATCCAATTAGAGGTGTCACTAGTGAAGATTCCAGAATCTCATGTTGCTTCTGAAGTGCTGATTTCTGTGTTACAAGGTCAGTCTGTTCTCAGTTCCTTACCTGACAGCTCTTCACGAGGTTGTTTTATATCTTGTAATAACTTTGAATAACAATGCCTGCCATTGATTATGTAAAACCCATTTGCGACTTGTAATGCGCTGCAAATTTTTGTGTATAATGGAAGAGAGAAGAGAGGGGAGGAAGCAAGAGATAAAGAAGAGTAACAGAAAGAGAAGATGAGAAAAAAAGGAAGGGCAATTAAAGACTTAGATAGAATGATTTCAGTGGGATAATTAGAGTTTCCTAGACATGCTCATAAACATTCCTTTTTAAGTCAGTGAATGGCTAAGAGCAACTGATTCAAAGACAGGCCAGAAAAGAAAAAAATCTGCTTTAATTTCTGGAAAAAACTAATCCATTAGATATGCTTAAACTGTGCACTGAATAAAGGATAGTATTAAAGTAGGTACACGAAATCGTGCAGGACTGTGCTTCCATCCCTGGGGCGATCAATTCCAGGTGTATTGGATGACCCTCCAAGTGAAAGCAAACTGTGGCCTACACTCTGCTGCCAGAGGAATGGAGAAAAATACATTAGCAATATCAAAGGTGGCATGCCACTTGGCTGCCTTTGACTCCAGCTCATATTGGAGTTCCAGCATGTCCGGCACGGCAGCACTCAGTGGTGGCGTGACTTCATTCAGGCCACGGTAGTCCACTGTCTGTCTCCATTCCCCATCAGACTTACGCACTGGCCAGATGGGGCTGTTAAAGGGTGAGCGGGTTTTGCTGATCACCACTTGTCTCTCCAGCTGATGAATCAGCTTCTGGATGGGAAGCCAAGAGTCTCGGTTGGTGCGATACTATCACCGGTGCACGGTTGTAGTGGCAGTTGGCAGTGGTTTGTCTGTAACCTTTAGCAGTCCCACAACAGAAGGGTCCTGTGACAGTCCAGGCAAGACAGACATCTGCTCAATTTCATTAGTCTCTAAAGCAGCTATCCCAAAAGCCCACCAGCACCCTTTCCGGTCTTTAAAATACCCTCTCTTGAGATAGTCTATGCCAAGGATGCACGGAGCATCTGAACCAGTCACAATGGGGTGCTTTTGCCACTCCTTCCCAGTCAGGCTTATCTCAGCCTCCAACACAGTCAGTTGTTGAGAGCCCCCAGTCAAGCCAGAAGTACTGATGGGTTGTACCCCCTTATGGGATACAACCAGTCCCAGTACCCCCTAATGGCAAGAGGGTTCACTGTGCATCCATGACCACTGTAGCATTATACTGCTGTGGGTCTGATGTGCCAGGCCATCGAATCCACGCAGTCCAGTAATCACGATTGTCCCTCTCTTCTACCTGGCTGGAGGTAGGGCCCCTTTAATACATGCCTCATTCATGTACTGGAGAAAGGGATTATTTGCCACGTCAGTTTGTTCATCCTGTTTAGATATGGGAGCAGCAACTTTTCTGGCAGGGTCCCCACTAGTAGATTTTTTTCCTTTCAGTTGACTTACTCGCTCCTGAAGGAGAAAGGTAGGTTTCCTCCTCCTCATGTCCTCTCCATGGTCTCTCAGGTAAAACCACAGCGTATCCTGTGAGGGTTATCTGTTGTATTCACTTCCTGGAGGAGAGGAATGCTTGATTTTGATAGCCAAGACACTGGCCCATGGAGGTGGGGAGTGGAACATCTCCTTTCGGAGTTCCTTAAACTCTTGAGATAGTCTCTCCACAGCTGGGACACAAGCCTGTATGAAGGAGGAGAGACTTTCCTAATAATCTCCGAGTCATCAAATCATCTCGTCTACAGTTGGTGCCTCATCCTCTCTCCAAGTTCTTATTGAGACCAAGCTAGAACATGAGGGTGGTGCACTCCTCATTATCTTCTGCCCCATCAGTTTGGTGCAGTTTACTTAGTCTGCATCAGTAAATGCTTATGGGCTCTTTGTGTCTTGGTAAATGACCTCCAGCACTGCTACTTCTCTTAGATACTGGATGCCCTTCTCCATGCTTGTCCATATGCGTATGTGTTGTGGCATACTTTCTCTACAAGGGTACCTCTCCTTCACACTGGCCAGGAGTCAATTCCAGAAGCTGATGTTTTGTGGTCTACACCCAATTGCTTTATCAATGGCCCCTTCTCTGGCAAGTGATCCCAGCTGTTTAGCCTCTCTCCCCTCTGGCTCCATACTACTGGCCCCATTATATCAGCAGTGGATCAGGTCATGCTATATTTTCCTGGACAGCGGCAGTCACAACGGCATCATATTCTGTCTCCGACTCTTGAGATGTCCCTGCTCCCGTCTCCTTATTGGTCTTTTTTCTGTCACCCTAGATAGCACTGTTACATCATCATCCTCGACTACACAGACTGATTTACGTGTGTATTTCCTTTTCTGAACTAGGGCCACTGAAAGTGGTTGACCCTGGCAATAGCACACAAAAGTCTGGGGAAGCGAAGCCACTTTTGGAGGTGGAGCTGCCATAGGAGACAGGCTGGCTAAGGTGGGAAGTGGTGACATTGATGTAGGCATGGTGTAGGGTGATGCAGGCATGGTGGACTGTGATGCAGTCATTGAGGGTGTTTTTCTGTCAGTACCTTAGCAAGAAGTATTTAAAAATCTTGTTGAGTTAGTGCTAACTAACTCCTTCATTCTACTTTGTAAGGAATCCAGTCACAGGAAAATATGTTGCATTTGGAATCCCAGGTGAAGAAAGGTGAAGATCACTCAGCTCTGAGAGGAGTGGTCTTTAACACACCTGTACAGCTTATATTTCTAATGGATGATTCTATGTAGCTCCTGATCTATTGTTAAAGAGTATTAAATTGCATACAGATGTGCCTATGCATGTTATAGTCAATAACTCAATGCACAGAGGTAGATGTTTCTTTTTGGTGCTCTAAATTGTTCTTCAAAGCTACTTAGTCCCAGTACTGTGAATCAGTCTTCTTGTACTGTATAACATAGATTTAAAACCAGCTGAACTGGAAGACAACCTAAGCACAAATCCTGAGACTTTAGGCTAAAGCTCTGAAATATAAATAAACCTCAACTTCCTAAATATGAGGCATTTTCTACACACTATTGCTGCCTATATTCTTAGCCATGTTGTGCTAATAAGGTTTCTACTTAAACTTATGCTTCAAATAATTCATTAATTAACTACGTATGTTTATGGAGTGTTGGAACTTAAAATACTTTAGATAATGAAATAGCTAATGATCCATTATAAAAGATAGCAATTATATATGAAACTATCAGAGAGATGCCTAGATACATTTGAAGGAGAGGTGGGGTCTCCTAAACCATTCTATTATTCTGTGATTGACATGGACTACAGGTACAGGACTCTGGTAATGAGAGGGGATACATCTATATTGAATGTCATCTCAAAGATTAATTGATGCTACATCAATGACAGTGGTTTTGCGTAACAGTTTTCTATGTCTTATTTTTGTGTAGTTGCATTTGATTATTTAAAGGCATGATTTGCAATACATTTTCCAATTTAGAACCCAGATTACAATTACAAGAAATATGACACTAGTCTGAAAAGGCTAATCCTACTTCTCCCATTCTAGTCTCTTGATATTCTATTCTAGGCTTATTTCAGTATTTC
Source organism: Eurypyga helias (assembly GCF_000690775.1). Taxonomy (NCBI): domain Eukaryota; kingdom Metazoa; phylum Chordata; class Aves; order Eurypygiformes; family Eurypygidae; genus Eurypyga; species Eurypyga helias. The sequence continues at coordinate 3,570 of NW_010248300.1, read as the reverse complement.
AGAATCTATGAGATTATAGAACATGATGGTATAGTGTGTAACCCTACATGGTCAGAAGCTAAGTGGTATTTAAAAGCTTTAATTCCAAGAACCTGTCAATAGTTTGAAGCTTATTTTAACAGCAGAATACAAAGAGAGCGGCAAAATGGGAGCTTTACAAGTGTACAAGTGAGATGTGGGAATTTAGACCTAAAATTTTTATATAGCTGGTTATGCTTTAGTGTAGAGCTCTGTTTTCATGAAATGGATTATTTGCCACTCTTAAAAACACTGAATCTGTATTCTTCTGTAAGTAATATGGGAAAATACTACCCAGGGAGATCAAAATTTAGTCTCAATTAAGCTTTAATACCATTAAATCTACAATGACTGAAGGGAAAAAAGAACAGTTAACCCAGCCATCAAGAAAAGCAACCCCTAAAAGTCCTTGTCTGACTTTGACTCAGAATGATTTGTCGTTTATGTCTCAAATGGCAGATCATTCATACTTTTGTACATCCTGTAGAAATGTTCATTTGAATCACCTGTTGTCAGTTTTAAATTCAGCTGTAGTATTGATTAAATATTTGATTAAACTCATTTGAATGTTTATGTCCCTGACTTTCATGAATCAGTTTCTTCGGACTGAATGAGCTATTTCAAATCCATGGAAACTAATTTCTAATTTGTTCATTTGTTTTTATAGAAAGAAATTTTGAGTATCAATGGGCAGCTGTGTAAAGATTATGACCCCTTTCTTGATTGTCATAGAAGCATATTGAATGCTTAAAATTACATATACTATAAGACATATTGTGGTGTTTTTTGTTATAGCTAGTGACTAATAAATATCCTACCGGGCAGTAAAATTATACTAAGTACTATAGTTATTCTGATTTTCCAGTTCACTGTGCTATCTTCCCTGTAACCATACAGAATATACTCAAGGTCTGCAAAAAACATGCATTCTAAACGAATGAGCTCTAAGACAAATGACTTCTGTTGTGGAAAAATTGTAATTGTATGCTTCAAATAGAGAAAATGGATTTTTATTTTAAATGCAAGCAACATAGTTTGGATTCTTTAAACAGTTTGCTGCCCTCAGTAAATTCTATCTAATTTCAGATGTTTGTAGCTAGATAAACTGCACTTTTCCTTGAGTACTGTGTGCAGTCTATTATATTTTATAAAATCTAATTAAAATATTTTAAAATGTAAATAAATTCAGAAAAATAATTCCACAATATTTAAACAGAACAGTGAACCAGACATTAGATATTGCACACATATAACTAGCAATGCATAGCCTCAGCTGGAGGTAGGCTCCATATTCCTAGACTCATGGACTAAATGAAAGAAGAATCAGAGAAAGATATGCATGCTACAGGTTTTGTTGTCACTTTATAAGGAATGTTATGGAATCTTCCTTATCTTATTAAAAAAAAGCAGCATCGCCCAAATTTGTCTAGCATGGCTGCTGTCAAGTAACTATGCTCTGATCCACAGAGATGTCTCAGGATTTGATTGTGGGTAGAGCCAAATGTGATTTTTCTTTATTGAAGTATCTTTAAAAAGATTCTGAGTTCTAAAATTTTATTTTCTTACTGAATGAAGATGTGTTCTGAAACAAACTCTGTCTCATGAAACAAAATGTTCTTTGATAAACCTTAATTTTAAGATCCTTGAAGAAATTAATTTGGTTAAATTCCTTATATGTTTCCACATATGAAGGGAAACATTCTCTAAAGGAATGTAAGGACTAGACACCTCCACCAGTTGCTTGTGCCAGGACTCCTTCCTGCCCAGCTGCTGGAACCCAGCTCAGTGTGCTGGGACCTGTGGTGTCTGCTCAGGCTGAGGGACACAGCTGTCACTTTCCCAATTACAGGTTCAACCAGTAGCAAATTGTCCTGGTTCAAAAGCACTCACTCATTTGTGAACCCCCAAGTACCAGCACAGACCCTATGTCTGCTTGGCAACCCTGCCCAGATCATGGCCTCTCTTACCTGCCTCGTGGGTAACAGAAACAGAACATGCTAAATCAGTGATTTGTAGGTGAAAAAAACTTCAGTATGGTTCCTTTATTCCACAGTCCCTCAGTCATTTCAATTTACCTCATATTGCTTCTTTCAATGCTATAGACTTTGAGTAGCCAGTTCAATTCTGTAAAGAACTATGTTCAGAAATGTGAAAAAAATGTCTTTTAAATCCCTAACTATAACGGGCCAATTGCTTGGGAGTATCGTGGGGGAAGGAAGTCCAGGCTGCAATGCGCCCATGCTTTCCATCACTGCATTGATTTGCCTCAGGTCATGTAACAATCACCATTTACCACTCTTTTTCTTTATCACAAATACTGGAGTATTCCACGGACTAGTTTTCAGAATTATGTGCCCTTGTTGCAATTGTTCTTGTCCAAGCTCTTGCAATGTGCGAATCTTTTCTTGTGTCAGGGGCCACTGATCTACCCATACTGGTTTTTCCGTGAGCCACATTAGAGGAATGGTAGGCCATGCCTCAATGACCCCAATTAAAAATTCTTGGTTGCAATGGTAACCACCCAGGAACTTAGTACATCGCATCCCCAAAGAATCAATGGTATTGTGACAATAAATGGGCGTATAGTAGAGACCTGTCCTTCTGGTCTGATTACCTGGATCAAATTTATATTTTGATATGATGAGGTTTTTCCTCCTATCCCTGACAATCCCGATGCTATTTCTTTGATTGGCCAGGTAGAGCGCCATTTATTTTGTGAAATCACTGTGACATCCGCACCTGTAAAAATCATACCTTGCACCTTAATGGTGTTAGGGGTTCCATTACTGTTTGTTAGATGACAGGTTAACATGGGCCTTTGGGACTGTAATGATTGATCCCAAAAAATCTTGGGAGACCTAGTACACCCGAAACTGCCTGTGCCACGTTCTATCTCTTCTG
>NW_010248300.1:0-539 GCF_000690775.1 Eurypyga helias | reverse complement strand
GAACACCGCTGTCATGGTTTTGCTGGATCGTCCAATTAAAAGAGCACTCAATCCATTCCCTAGCGGCCCGCTTACATTTAACGGTACCTTACATACAGTCTGATCTGATAAGGTTACTGCTGTGACTGTGGCCACATCCATTATGGCGCTTCCTATTGTCCGGGCCCAGAGATCACTGCTGCTACAGGGAATTGTCAGGGCATTTGTGTCTGCACACACCCCCAATTCACGCTGGTCTTGGAGTTTCCCTGAATGGGCTTTCCTTCCTTGTCCCACTTAGATCTACATTGGTTCGCACAATGGCAACCTTTTTTAAACTGTGGACAAATGCCAGGAAGTTGATTTTGATTCCCGCTTGTACAGTCATGCCTAAAATGTCCTGTTTTACCACATTTGAAGCAAGCTCTGCTATTCGTTTTCATGGCAGCGAAAGCAGAGGCCATAGCTTGAACCTGATGTTCAACAGACCCCACTCTCTGACATGCTTCCATCATGTCGATTATAGGACTGCGTAGTCTGTAGAATCCATTTACAATCTG
>NW_010248299.1:0-39588 GCF_000690775.1 Eurypyga helias | reverse complement strand
CCTGGCTGAATCCAGCACAACAGCATTGTCTTAACTTCTCTTTTTAAAATGCTTTCAGACCTTGTGTGTAAACATCATAGATTGTATAGAAAAGCACTTGTCCCAGAAATACTTCACATAGGATACTCCATTCCTTAGTCAGACAGGTATGTCCAGAAAATAAATTAACTCAGACTTTGGATCAACAGGACAAACAGATACACAATTGAATGTCCTTGAAAACATCCAGAGAAAATTTCTGCGTGTCAGATCTGAGGAGTCTGAACAGTGAGTTTAGCTGAAGTAGTAAACATGATGGTTGAGAGCTGCGTGTGAGGCTTTAGGCAGACTTGGAGTGGAAAATTGGTAGATAAGAGGTGCAGCTTGTGAAAAGAATTGGTGCCTTTGCATGCTTCTCTGGCGAGCTATCGGTGTACCTCTTGAGCTGGAGATATTTACTGTGACTTGGTTTCGTTTGCCTTTGCCTTGTGGTTTCTTTTCCTCAGCTTTTGCTCGTATTACCTTTTCTTTCTTGCCAGCATGTTGCATCATGGGTTTCTTCCTATTCTTGCTGCTAGTGGACTGCCTAAAGCATTCACGGACGTATTTTACATGCTATTTTGTGCATTTGAGGAATATCTCATTGTATTCATGTGCATGGTGATAGATTCAGTTATCTTTTACTTGTTTAACTTCATGGACTTTTTTTGAGCTTCAGGAGTTTTTATTTGGTTTTAAAGTACTTGGTAGTTTTGCTGGAAGTGACAGCTCTGTGTGTCACTTTAAAGCAACCTGGTTTTCCTTTAGAAGGTGACCGGTTTGCAGGACGTCTTTGTGCTGCAGCATCATAGATCCTTTCACAGCTCCTTTCCTTCCAGTGCTTTTTGTGGCAGGAGGTGATGAGAGCTCAAGCATTTTTGAACCAGAGCAAGGCCTGTGCTGTGTAGCTTTGATTCCTGAATTGAGTACCCCCAGCAATGTGGCCTTTCTTAGTTTCACATGCAGATGTGATTGATTAAGCAAGCTATCTCGGTTGTTTCTGTCTGAGGTCAAGTTAAACCAAGTTCTGTGGAAGCCCTGTGGCTAAGATTTAAAGCTGTATTTCTTCTTTTCCCCACTGACCCTCCTTCCTCATGTACTCCTTGTTCCATATTTTTGTTTTCCCTGAAAGCACTAAGCTCTGGTATTACCAGCCTGTAAACACGGTATCAGAGTTTTTCTTCTAAATGAACTTTTGTCTGGGAACGCTTTGTTTGTTATTGGGTACATGAATTAGTGTTGAGACTTACCATGTCTGTTGTGAAACTGTTAAAATGTCTCTGATATTAATTTTACTGCTGTAGTTCATGTTACAGCATACTTCACCTAGACAGGGCGGCCCGCATGTGCTTATTTGTCATGTGTTCTTTTACCCTGAAACGTGAAGGAAAGATGACAGAAAGTAATCTTCAAAGCAGCCTAGATAGCATTAAATAAAAATGTCTGCAGTATTCTCACTTAGGTTTTATTAGGGCTTAATGATAATTAAGAAACCTTAAGTGTGTGAAATTAAAACAAACAAACAAACACCAACCTCACGCAAACCCCACCTTTATTGTAGAACCAAGTATATTCCAAAGGTTCTCCTATTGCTCTGTAGGCATTTCTGAGAGTGAAAGCTGGAGGACAGGAAATCAGTTCATGCTTTCAGTGTCTTTGTACAAATGAAGGAAGCATTGCAGCTGCTCGAGGAACTTATATTCAGTTTTTTACATATATAGCTTGAACAGTTTAATTTCAAGCACAGAAGAAACTGTTTTTCTAGAACATTTATTGCATACAAGCACAGAAATTAAATGATTTACAGATGCTGAGGAGCTGGTTTCTTAAGCTATGCCGTAGCTGCTGGGGATCACCTGGAGGTTATAATTGGATTGGCAGCATATAAAGACTAGTTCTCTATGATTTAGATGACAAGTTTTCAGTATGTACACTGAGTATTGTTTCTTAATTCAGACTTAATGCTATTTTAACATTCACAATTAGTAAGATTGAAAGCACCGTGATAATACGGTTTCATTATCAGGAATATTTACTATAGGCAAAATTCTCCTTTATTTAGAAGATAAGATCTTCAACTTTGCCTGACACTGTGATTGAGGATGTAAATGGAATTCAATAGTAGAAATGCCTTTTGCAAGTTCAGAAAGTTAATTTGTGTTCATGAAGAATAAAGAACAAATTTGAAGAGGCTGGTGTAGCAGGCAGTATATTGCAGAGCTGCAGAATCATCCATTTACAGCATCCATGCAACTCGTCCCTCTATCCCCACCCTCTTCTTCCAGTGGTGTGCTCTGGGGAGTGCAAGTCTGCAAATCCACACTCCAGCTTTTAGCCTGATTTGTGACTAGTGGGGCCTCACAGTGAAACAGAGCGAACCACGAGACTTGTAATTCCAAGGGCCACTCGTTGGAGCCTAATGCTGAGGTCCTACACCACTGTGTAACCTGTGGTACTGTCTTGCAACCATTTGTGTGGGGGTTCTCCATCACAGTGTTGCATGCCAGGTGTATAATCCTGTAAAATGGGTTAATGTGTGGGATCTCGTATTTGGGGGCAAGTGATTGTGGAGAGGGCTCAGCAGAAGTAACTCAACTTCCTTAGCCAAGGTGTAGCAGGGTGGACAATGAGTACCTTGAGTGGAAGAGCATAGGTTTGTGTATCTAAATAATTTTATGCTCATAACTGAGCAGAGGATAACTAGGGGAAAACGAGAGTGGAGGGGTTTTCTACAGAAAGCCTGGGAAGGCTGTGTTTATTGTATGTAAACTGAGGCTTCTGAAGTTACTTATTTCTAAGGGAGAGGGTGAGTCTCCATACAACTTTTGGCCTCATACGAGGACTTCGAAAATTAAGAAAAGGCTGGTTTAATTCTTTGGCAAAACCACAGTGCTGCTATTAGGTATTTGTTTATCTTGTCACGACACAGTGTCACGGTGTTCTTCTGTGCTGTCCTCCTGCCATGTCCTAGCTGGCACACACTGTAAGTTTATATAGTGACTGATCCGCGATGGTAGTTTGTTATGCTGTTACAATAAACAATGCTGACGTTGGCTGCTGGCTTTCCTCCGTGTATCTCTCATGAACCAGTCATCAAAGGTTGAACGCATGCTCCTGACTGTAAAAACGAACATAGCTCACTTCTACCCACAGTGCTCGTGTCAGGGATAGACACGCGAGTATGTACTCGCTCCTGTGAACCCGCACAGACATGTAAAAAGAATCTTAGTTATGAATAGCTAGAAAGAGCTAGAAAGGTGTTAACTTTATGACCTTTGATGATGGAGAAAGGTTCTGCAGTTCTTGTTTTAGGAAGAAGCGGGGGGTAAGCAAAATTATGTTACTGACGGCCATTTTAAGCAATGTATTTTGCATAACATTTAAGCAAGGGTAGCCATTTCTTTTTTTTTTTTCTCCTTGCCATGGAGATTTTGCTTAGTAAATAGAGAGTAAGCAGGATTTGTTTGCTTATGCTGACTTTAAAAGTTGTTTTTATTTTTTGGGTAATAGCGAACATCAAATAAATTTAGATGAATACATTTAATGAGAAGTTTGTGACCTTTTCTGCTTATAATGGGCAAGTAATGTATTACACAATTAAATAAGTTATGTGCAAGTGGATACGATAAAAGGCTTTGGCTGAGAATATGAAGGGAGCTGACTGCTAAGGAGAAGGACTGCTGTGGAAAATTCGATGTAAATTGTTCTATGAGCAGCATCAAGCAATGAAACACTTCTTTATTCTTTCCGTAGTAGCTATGCAGATTATTCTGGGTCCCCACCTAACTGATGCTTTCCACTGGCTGTTGGGGTGTGTTGAGCTCCAGTCTGGGAGAACTTCCCATTCATATTCTCGTTCTGTAAATTACACAGTTGTGTTCAGCAAAACTCATCTACTGAACACACAATTGCAATTAGGACGTAGCCAGTATTCGTATTACCTACTTCAGTTGTGCTATAACTGATAAAAAAACTGAACTGAAAAAGATGATTCTGCGTGGGGCCTTTTAGTTATACTGTAGGTTTTTAATACTGAGAGTGAAATTTCTGGGCAGGGGTTGAGGGGAACAAAGACTTAACTGTGCAGATGTTAATGAGGAGCTCCACCCAAAAAAAAAAAAGGAAGTGGGAGGAAGTTCCAAGCTAGGAAGCCTGTACATGTCAGTGAGGAGTATAGCATACCTGAGGCAAACATTAAAAGATGAATGAATGGAAGACATTAGATTGGGAGAGGGATATTGGGAAGGATTTTTAAAGTGAAAAATGTAGTTTACGTAATGTGTCAGGGACAATGTGACGAGGGTTACATACAGAGTAGGTACTGTAAACAAAATGTCTTCTAGGAAAATGATTTTTTGCAGCAGTGTCATGAATGAGCAAAAGCTTAGCAAGATTGCATCAGCTGTAGAAAGGAAAACCAGAGTAGCTGGTTGAGAAGAGAGCCTAAACACAATCCTAGTTTGTTGTCAGTAGACAGAAAAACCTTTGTGGTGTTTAGCAGAATGGTGACCTAGAGAGAGGCCCAGGTAATAGAGTTTGTAGCTGTTTTTGCTTGCATGACCAGCAGATCAAAGAAGGCTTTTATACAAAGGTGAATTTATGTTATCACTGTTCTTGTTTTAGGTAAAGAAGATGAATTTCCAAAGAAGCCACTGGGACAGATTCCATCAGGACCTCAGACTGCTATGCTTAACTCCACTCCAGTGCTTAATGGACAGAACAGCACTGGAACACAAACAACAGGAAAAACAGAGAGGAGACTATCCCCAGAAGAAGAACCAGAAAGTTCACCAAATAACCGAAAAATAATTAATTCACTGGAAAAGAAACCTTCCTTAAAACAGCAGAAGACTCGGCCAGTAGAGACACAAAGTAGTATGCCTAAGAATGAGGTAGATACCAGCAGAAAACCTCAGCCAACAGAGCAAGACAACTCGAGACAGTATAATAATGCAGCTGCTAATCAGAATTCTAATGCTACTTCAAATACAAGAAGGGAATTTGTACCCAAGTGGAATAAACCGTCTGATATAAAAATAATTGAGAAGACAATGAAACTTCCTGCAGAGGTGAAAGGAAGGCCAATAAACCATTCGGTTCCAGGCCCACCACCAAGTCCTGGAGAAACACAGCCTTTGAATGTAAAGCAAAAGATGAGGGTGTTGGATGCTGATGAAGGTAAGCGAGGGTCTAATGCATCTCAGTACGACAACGTTCCAGAAGTTGAAAATGAGAATCTTGTTGAAGAGATGCTTGAGAGAGCTCATACACAGAGCCCGAGGCACGTAACGTATTCTAATAGTCCAAGAAAGCAAACTGAAAAAATACCAGCTCCATTAAAAATCCCCAATAATTACACCTTCACTTCACAACCCAGATCTCCAAAATATTTATCACAATCTGATGGACCACCTCATGGAGTGAATGTAAAACAGCCACTGCCATGTTATAGTAATCCACCTACTTACCATGGAAATTCTCCAAAGCATGTTTCCAGTGTAAGCAATACAAGTTCTGTACCTCTGCATTACCATGGGAATCGAACCAGCCCTTCTGGTAGGCCATATGGTTCTTTTATTTCGGTAGATTATTCTTTGGATAAACTACAAATGAATTCCTATCCTGCCGCTCGCCAAAATCCTCTTTCACCGACCCCTGGTCAGATAGAAGTAGCCCCTGTTGATGCTTATACCAGCAACTCAAGGTCTCCCACAGGTGTCAAGTTCATAATCCCTCCGGTGGATTATTTACCGGAAGATAGGAAGTGGCCGGATGCTGCCTATATTTACAGACATGAACCCTACAGGCAGCCCTGGAGCCAGGATGTTAACAAAGGCCACTTGGATAATTTCCAGAAATATCAGCATTTTCAGTCAACACCTTTTCAAGACCATAGTCTTCCTGCTGTTTCTGTGGATAGTCCAGTAAGATACAGGACTTCGCCAAGCTTTGAAGAGCATGGGTCACCACAGTACCAATATTCGAGCCCGTCAGCTCAAGCCCAGCACTATCGAAATAGAAACGATGGATTGTCTATGCATGAATCCGTGCTTCTGTGAGAATCTGTCTGTGCTTGGCAAGAACCAAACCCAGTTAAACACGACTGTGTTAGTAGTAGTCCACCTCAGCTCTTCCCTGAAATGCGGGCGGTTTGCCTGAGACTCCAACGACGACGCTGTTTCCAAGGCGTTTCAGACTTCCGTTGAAGGCTAGTTGAGTTCTTAGACTTGCCTTGAAGCTATCGAAAGCCATCGGATGCACGTAGACGTAGCAATAAGATGATCCACACAATGTGGTTAAGACTGTCCTTGTTCCTTACGTTTAAATACCTTGTGTTAACAATCCTTCCGCCTAAAACCAGTAACACATTTACAAGTATCATTTTGACTGATGTTACTGCACTGTGTGCGCGCGCGGGAGCGCGCACGTAGAGCACACAAACGCGTATGGAAAAGAGCTAAGGAGTTAAAATGTAAATGCATTTAACTTTGGGCAAAGCTTGTGAAGTACTTTTATTTCCTATTAATTTTTCTTTGTAATTTATTTGAGAAGCCATTCATTTTGAATGGGAATTTCTGTCGTTTTTATACAGCCGTCTCAGCGTCCCAGTATCTGTTCTGGGCAGGAGAGATGCTTTGGGATTATTAATTTAATCTTCTGTGAGAGTTAATTTCCTCTCCTTTGACTACTGTTTCTCGTTTTCCTCAGCAAGAAGGAGCAGGCAGGCAAAAGCAGAAAGCCAAAAATGTCTCTCTAATCTGGCTAAGAAACGGTGCTGAAAATTCAGGGCAGTGTTTAGGTTTTTTAGGTGCATCAAAAGTGGAGAATTTTTATCCTTCTCACCCACCTGCAGAATGTAGTCCTATATGCAAAATATTGGTGCACAGTGAGAGTAATGCCAGATGCAGAAATGGTGCTGCACCCTTCACTTTTCGCCATGCTGTGCTGTCAAACTGGTTGCAGGGCCAAATCTCACCGGTATCGGAGAATGACCAGCCCCTTGACACTCTTGTGAAGTACGCGCTAGAGTCTGAGATTTGGTCGAGGCTTGATATTCCCTGAGCTGTGTGAGTATGCCATGTCCCGTCTCATAAGCTTTACGTCAAGTCCATTTTGTTTTGCCCTTTTTTACCCCAAAGAGCCTTTAGGTTTATGTCTGTGATAGGGCGCGTGCTGCTGTACTGTCAGGCTGCTGAGGCTGTGCGGTGTTGTACGCTAAAATGATCCTGACTGTTAGTTAATGGGAAACTCAGACTCCTGGTAATGTAACTATTTTTAATTAGTCTTTGCAGCCTTTTCTACTTCGTGTTTTCCTTTTCTTGACTGTGAAATGGGGGTGAAGAAAAAGTGCAGGTGAAGTGGCATGTGTAGGATGCAGTCCTGCGAGCTGCTGGGTGCCGCGTGGTGAGTGCTGAACGCACTGACCTCTCATTGAATCCAGGGAGTTGAGGCGGATAAGGATCTCACCAGAAGAGGTCCTTGGAGTGCTTAACAGAGAGATTTTTCTAATACTTAAGGACCAGACATTGGTATCAACACCAATTTTGGATGCTTTGGAAGGTTGTCCTGTTATCTTTTGTTTTCTAAGATTTGTTAACTGAAAATGTAGAAATGGTTTGGTTTTCTTTTTTTTGTTTGTTTTTCCTTTTAAAAAAATGAGCTTTAGTGCCTATAATTGCTGCAGGTTGGCTCTGTAAGTTTTAAGGTACAGAAGTTAAACGATTTTTACAAGTGGAAGTAACATTTACTTAGTATATTTCAAAACCTTTTTTTTGTGTATATAATGTGTCTGATGTAATTTTTAATGAACTGGGCAATTTTATATTTTAAAAATTGCAAACTGCAGCAAAGTAACAGTAGCAAAACACTACACTGAAACTTTAAAATTGTGAAGAGAACTGACTTGGGCTTACCTTAGTTCTGATTGCTTGCAGCAGCTTAGAAATGTATGTATATAATATTGTGGCTAGGTGTAATAATCTCAGTGTTTAACCATGGTTCTGTAATTCATAACAAAGCTGTACAATTTGTTTGTGCAAGCAACACAAGGCTCCAAAATATGTATCAGCATTAGTAAATACTGTAGATTTTTATATATAAAATATATACACACTATTTTCTTATGTCATCTGCAACAGTTTTATAACTGTGTATCCTATTTTGATGTGACTGTATTTTTAACATGTTAAAATAATAATAATTAAGCTTATGATGTTTTGTCTTTATTCTTAATTATTTGATTAGCTCAAGACTGGAATTTTGCTCTTCTCAGCACAAATAATTGCTTTTCCTGCATCGTGTATATATATATTTGTATGTCCTATTTAATTTGTGCATGTTTATTTTTAGACTGAGCAATATGGACACAATCTATGCGGTGCTTTTGCATCATTACAGAAGCAGCAAGATTATTGATTATAGTTTACTCCACTGCTAAACCTTAACCTATCATTTGTGAAAGCTAGGAGTATAAACTGTGTTCATAATTTTCTTGTTTTGTTCTAATAATCTCACCCGATGCCAGTTGAAGAGAGAGGAATTCTTGGCACGAGAGACTCGCAAAGTTGCATTGATCAGTGTGCTCAAGTACGAGCCTGACCGTGGCTGCTGTGTCATCATATGTTGAGAGGGCAGTATAGAGCTTTTTTTTTTTTTAAAAAAAAAAAAAAAAGCGCCTTGTGTCATCTGTTTGTAGTGCAAACTACACTTTTATCTTCATTTAACTGGACAAATCAAACTAAAGGTACTGCCAGACTCCAATCTGTCATTCTGAGCAGTAACAAAAGCCCCTCCATGCAGAGTGGCGAGACACAGCTGTGCTGGTACCTTGCTGGTAGAGGGAATCATCTTGGTGTAATGGATTAGGTGTCCTCAGAAGAGCTTTTCTGTCACTGTTTTTGATCTGAGAACAGTCAAGCAGTAAGTATCAACATAAAATACTTGAGACCTTTCCTTCCCGTGGCTTCATAGGTTTCCAAAACCGGCTTGCCCTCAGCTGTTTGAGCTGTAGGGGTTTTGTCCAGGTTAGCTGGCATGGCTGTCCTGGTGCTTAGTGAGACAGTGTCAGGGCGGGGGTTTGGAGAGTGATTGGTGCCACACTGACACACAAGACTAAATAAGGGTAGATGCCCAACTTCTGTATGGCGAAAATTCAGTGAAATCGCACTAATTAGAATTTGAGAGGAAAAGGAAATCACTCAAGTTGTGTGCTGCAGTCTTCTGTGGTTGCTTTTCCTCTCAGCCTGACCCCGTGCTAGATGGAATCTAAAGACCACCGTGTTGGACTGAAGCATTTCAGGCTTCTGCCCTACAAATTGTGGCCGTGGAAAACAGAGAGGAAGGGTCGCAGTACCACTAGCACTCCAAAGCTGTTTGAGTGGGATGCGAATATATGATCAAATTGCTTATCTCTGTAATCAACCCACGTTACGCACTACAGGCGAAGACAGAAGTCATCCCCGCTCCTTCCTCAGCTGACCTGGGGGAAGATTCTTTTCTGACATTGGATTTGGTGATGAATTTTAATCAGCATCCGCTCACTCGGGCATCTAAGGAAGAGAATCTGACCTCGGGGAAATGATCTTACCCTTGTCCTCTCCCCAGATCCAGCTGTGGCCTGTCTAATGCTTCAGGGAAGGCGACACAGAAGAAAGAAAAACCATTTAGCCAGAAGTTTATTAAGGAGGGTATTACCTGCTGATGACTACCTAAAGCCTCTTAAAGTATGATATTGTTTGCAATTGTTTGAGAATGATCAGACCAATGGGGGCAATCCTGTTTTTTTTTCCGGGGCCAGGAAGGAAGGTCCTTCACGCATGTAAATGTTGGTTACCTTCGTAATACCTGACAGCAGGCGTAATCCCTTCTTGTAAAAGTAATGGCTATATCCTCACTGCTGATTGTTAGGAATCTCGGAGGTTGCAGAAGGGAAATATCTCATTGTTAGTCAAAGATACACCTTTGTAATAAACCACTCGGTAATTCCAAATTCAGATGCAAAGATGTAAACAACATTGAAATGTCAGAAGACAGAACAGCCTTCCAGTGTGGGGAAGCAAACCCAAAGCTTCCCTGAGGTACATACACATTTTCCAGGGAGATTTCTGTCAAGAATCCTATCCTGAATTTCACATCATCCTCAATATGACTTTGAAATGGACTTGCAAATTACAGACTTTTTTTAAATCTGCCCCTTGGGTGGCATTACACTGCATGCACAAAGAGGAATACTATTTAAAATATGCCATCAAACGCCCACTGTTTTATTTCCAGCAGAGCACATACTGCTTTCAATACTTCAGTGAGAGGAAAATATAATTTTTTTTTTTTTAAGTCCTTCTAAGTACTGCATTTTTGCAAAGCTCTGTAAGCGTTGCATAGTTACAGTTCAACGGTTACTTAACCAAGTATCCTTTAGGCTCCTCTTTCGATGGCATAAAGCTACTGCATAGTTTGCTGCAGACTTTTGGTGCTGTGTTTTTAGTTTTGGGAATATTAAGGTAATCCAAATGCTTTTAACAGCAGAGTTGCAGTGAGGAGATGACTAGGCCAGCAATTGAAATTTGAAATATAATTGCAGTTGTACCAGGATAGCCTTTGAGCCTTTGCCAAATCTGGTGAGCTGGGGGAAGATACCGTTTTCTGGCTTCTTTGTGCCAAGAGGACTTCCTACTGCAGCAGGGAACGCGTAGGACCCTCTCCCGAGTGATTTGATTCTCTCCACTAACACCGGCTGCCTTTCTGTGTGCTTATGGAGTTAATAAGTTAGTAGAAAATCAATGTTGCTTTTACAAGATCCAAAACCACACGTTTGGAATAATTTGAAAAGGAACATATCTTCTGTCTGTCCTGCCTTCCTCTTTTTGTATGTTTGTTTTACTGGTGACTTCATTGTCAGCCTTGTCAAGGTGAGCTCTGCTTCATTCTTCTGGCTCCTTACTTACTCTGATAATGTGCCAGCTCCTGCTTTTAGAGGTTCTGCGATGCCTTTTTGCTGCTGTTTGTTGTTCGTTGGGAAGATGATGTAGCGGTTAACATCAGAGGTGACTGTTTGCCTCTTCAGCTTTTCCTGTCTTCAGACAACGTGCGAATTAAAAAAAAAAAAAACACCAACCAAAAATCATTTATGTTCTCAATATTATAGTGGGTCAGAAATTCTCCAGAAAGGTGTCTTTGTTTTTTTTTCTGACAAAGCAATTTAATTTAGAGACTGGTGGAGGACGCCGTAGTGCAGAGGCACTTGTGCAGTCGCTGCAATCCGGAGTCATAGGTTGCTTCTGCTCGGTATCGAGTAACAAAAGCTGTATTACACGCAGGGCCAATCAAGCATTTTTTGCAGAATGCTGTATCGTGCCACAGAAACATGCCAGTTCAGACTGGCAGTAGGTCAGATGTAGCTGCAACATGCTTGATTTGGTTAGGTAAATACCCTCTTGTTTCTGGATAATACGTTGCTTTTGTCAGATTTTCTGCTTGAAATGAGACCAGGCAGAGAATTGCAGCCTGTGCTTTGAACTGGGATGCCTGTGCTCCTCTCCTGACTTGCGCTGGGTTCTGGCTCCAACCCTCCGCTTTGAGCATTGTGTTTGCAAGTTCCACAGCATCTCCTAGAATCCTTTGCAGTATTACCCCTTAGGAAAATAAAGACCTCCCTTCTTTTTGATAACAAAGAGCTCTGCTAGATGATTCTGTCCAGTCTGTGCCTTCTTTTTAAGCTCACGTGTTCCCAGACTTCTTCCCCAAGGATAACCCAGTTGGCAGGGTGGGCTCGGTGTAGGTGATGAGTGATCTGCACTGTTACCATCAGGTAGGTTCGATGGTGTTTCCAGGCAAGTTGGCACCTACCTATCTAAACGGAGTTTCTGCACTACGGGTAAGTGGAATAGCTTTGCTGGCTGAAGACTCTGCTTGAATCCAGCAGTAATGTGTGTGTTTATCTTAAAACTCACAAGGCTTAAAAGCAAAAGGGTTGGGTTGTCAATGGTGGTGATGCATTAACTGCCTTAATGTTCGGGAATGGATTTCAGTGCAAAGCCTCGTTTGTAGCAACCCCTGGTCTTTCTTCCACTGAAAGTTGAGCTGTACCTTGGCTGAGAACTCATGCTCTCAGGAAAGGAGGAGTTGGTTCCATTCTGCAGGTCAACAAGTTTAAAATTACTGGACATGTGCTCCACAAAGGTAACCTAGAGCAAACTGGGTATCACTGGTTTTTTTTTAAGTGGTTTTAAAACAGTCCTCTTGGCCTCAGCCTTCCTTAGAGGCAACTCACGAAGCAACCCTTCACTCTGCAAAGAAAGTGACTGTGTTAGAAGATGTTTATTTGATGTCAGCTAATGCTTTGGGCATTGGACACCATTCATTTGCTCAAACTTCGTGTCTGTAACCTCACAATACCCTTCACAACTCTGTCCCCTTCTGTTCCCCAGGTTTTACTGTGTCAGATTTTTTCACCTCACAGTTATTTAGGTTCCAGTAGAGATGTCCACCTGTTTGCTACTCCAGTGTATGAATTTCCTTTCCAATTCTTATGTCACCTGGTCATGGTCTACCTGCTGTGTATCAATTCATTGCGTTCTCCACCTCAAAGTCTGTCCTCAAGTTGCAGCGCTGACGCTTTGCCTGGAGAGCTCACTGAAAAAGGATAAAAGTACATGATTTTGAGACTGTAAAGCAGAAAATAGCACCTATGAGTATAACAGCCGGTCTCAAACACTTCACAAAGGCCGATCTGGGGGTTGTGCTGTGCTTTACAGTATGCAGCAGCTATGCCATGAAATATGATGTAGGTGCTTATATAGAGTTAATTGGAAGGGCTGGGATGGTAAATGGCTTGCTGACTTTATTCCCATGGCAATACCTTGCTCAAGTGGGAGGTTATTCCCGTGGTTTGAGATGTTAATGCTGGCCAGCACGAAGGAGCAAGCCAGCCTTTATCAGGTGACTGGGTGCAGTGCTCTTTGTAAATATTTAATCACATATAGTGAGTAGAGAAAGAATAGTCTCTCCCAGCCATAGAATTAGTACACTCACAGCTATAGAAAGTAATTTTTAGCTGCTGGAGTCCATATGTTCTGCAGAGTTATACCTCAACCTTTTTTGATGCTGTTAATTGTACTTTTGCTGCGTAACCTGTGGAAAAAATGCAGCGTTAACTTGGGGTGTTCCCTCTACTGTGCAGGTATGCAGTGAGGTTGCCGGCCTAAGTCCCACCTGTGGCAGTTGTTTTACTGATGAGCTCCCTTTCTGTTGGGCACGCCTGGTTTCGGTGAAAGAAAAGCCCCTTTTCTCCTAAGTATTCATGGCTCCTCCTGGGTGCTGGTTGTGGGAGGGTTTTGTCTGTTTATTTATTCTGGGAGAAAGCTCATGGACTTACCCAATTTTCACATCTTCCTCTCCTGGTCCTCCCTGCTCTGTCCAAATTATGCCAAACGCTAATGGAGAGGGGAAGATCATAAATTCCTCTTGGCTTAAACATCCGCAGACTTGACCTGCTGGAAGTTGTGCAGCTCCGTCTGTTCCCCGCAGCGAAAAGTTCTGATGGAGAAACTTCGGGCAAGGAAGAAAATAGTTTTGCTCTTTAAATGCCATTATAAAAAAGCATGATTTCAGTGAATGGGTGGGGTGCCACGCTGTGCACACATTTATCGTTGTAAATGTTATGTCTGAAAGGCTTTGAAATGCTTTCAGTACTTGGGATTTTGGGCACATAAGCAAATCACTTCTATTGTAACCCTCTTGTTATATTCAATAGGGTTGGTCAGGTGGTGGTTTTCCCTTTTGATTTAAGTGGTTTCTTACAGAGGCCTTCAAGTTCCAGAATAACATTTTGTGCAACCCTGATAATTACTTCATTATTAACTCTGAGGCTAGACTCCCTTGTCTACCTCCCCTTTTGGGAGTGAATCATGTTCTGCTATTTAGAATGACCCTAAGCTGAGATCTCAAATTTCCTTTCCAGCTGGACTAATGGGACTTGTAGGAGGGAAGCCAAACCTCCATGACATCTAATTATCATCAGATTGGATTAATAAAGGGAAATTACCTAACTGCCAATCCAAAGACAGGGTTAGCTATACCTTTGAAAAGACTTGTCAGCTAGGTACCTGTCGACAGCTGCCGAAAAGGTAGTTGAACTAGACTTGCTTATTTTTTAAGTTACCGTTGGTACGTCGTCCTCTGAGTACCATATGCAGAAGGATTAATCCTTGTGTGCACTGCTTGCTGGAGGGTGTTCAGCCAAATCCTAGTTGACAAGTTGGCGACCTCAGTAGATGTCTCCAGAGGTAAACTGAAGGCTGCGTTTCCGTCTCTGAGCCTAAGTCACAAGCTGCGGAGGTCGTTGGGTGTCTGTAAGTAATTGTAAGGGTTTTATATTCAGAAGAAGGAAGGTGAACTACCTGAACTCCTGTCTTGCAATTCTTTTTCTCTTTAAGCAGTACAGTAGCAGTCAATTGCCGTGGGGTTGGAATTGTTTCCAGCCATAAAGCAAACACTCAACGTTTATGCAGCACTGAAAGAGCACTCTCCATGACAGTACTCCTGAGAGGCAGTTGGGTCTAATTATTTTAAATGACTGAAGGGGGTCAAAGAGCTCATGTCCAACTTTTTCAAGTGACTTAGCACCTGCTATTCTTCATAGTATTTGAGGAGCCAATGTCCAAATTGCTTACGAAGGTGAGGAAGAAGAACTATCTTTATATCCTTGGCATTTAACAGATGCTCAGTTTTGCCGTCAGCCCATAGCTGAGCCACTTTACAAAACCTTCCCAGCCTGCGTCTTCTGTCTGACACTTCTAGTGTTGTTTATAACAAAAACCTGCAGCCCTTTTATTTTTAACTCCATGTGTTAATGGTGGGAAATCTTAGGGAGAAATTCCCTCTTTGCTTTTTGGCCTTTGCTGGGAAAAAAAAAATAATAAATGCTTGTCAGCCTCACAAGATGTGAAGTGTCTCCCGTGCTTTGCAACATTTAATTCCTAAGGTATCATTTAATTCCTAAGGCATCTTTCCAACTGCACTTTGTTCTGCCGATATTTCCAATCATTTTGTGATGTCTAGTCTGACCGTTCAGACTTATTTTTGGCTCGAGGCATTGTTTTTTGGTCACTACCTGCTTTGCTTCTCTACCAACTAGGAACTGAATTAGACCTAAAGGATGCTGTTGGTGCTTTGAGGTGGCTACACCTGAACCTCTCGCTTCAGTCAGCTTACAAAAGAAAATGAAAATGGCTTTTTGAATTCAAAAAGCTGTATTAGGATGTCAGCTAGAATACTTAATTATCTTAATTAGTATTCAAAGTGATGAAGAGAATTCTTAAATATTTAAGCGCTCTCTGCCCTCGCCCATTAAGTCTCTTCCTGTGCAGGTCTTTTCCTCCAGGAATTAAACCAACCCAGCCGTGTTTTTCTGGGCTGCAATGGGCTCTGAGCAGCCCATTCTCATCCATATAGAGCTGTTGCTGTGGGATGTCTGCTCCTTGCCCCTCAGCAGTTTTTTAGACTCCCTAAAACCCTGCCTAGATTTTCCTTGCCAAGTTTTTGCTCTCAGCCCCTTGTGCTGCCAGCCCACTCGCCACTCATGAAACAATCTTCCGCGTAAGCGCCATCACGGGCAGCACAGGGACCGTCATCCTCTGTTGCGCTGCGCTCTGCCCACCCTGATCCCCCACCACGTAGCGGTGCCTTTGCCGGCTGAGAAACCGCTGTTTGCAGACAGGCAGCAAAGGTTGGTGCAGGTTCCGATGGCTCTTCCTGCCTGCTCTGCCCATGACTTTCTACCTCTGAACTCGTGCTTGTTGGGGCTGGAGAGGAAATACTTCCCCGGGGGAAGTTCAGTCTTCCAAGACTCAACACGGTGCAGGAGCCCACTGAGTTCACGGAGTGTGACGAGCCCTTCCCTGAGGAGCAAGGAGCAGCGGAGAGGAAGGGTGGTAAATTGTCTGGGAAACCCCCATCCCCTGCCCCCTGTGCCATGGGGAGAGGAAGAGGTGGTCTGGGAAGAAAGGAGGGGTGGGGAGAAGGTTTTTAAGATCAGTTTTTTTTGTCTCTCATTGTCCTACTCTGAGTTGATTTGGAACCGTTTGAAGTGATTTTTCTTCCCTGTCTCCAGTCTGGTTTTTGCCTGTGACCAGAACACGTGACTCTTTTCTCTCTGTCTCGACCCATGAACTTTTCCTTCTATTTTCTCCTCTTCATTCTACCATGGTGAGGAATGAGTGAGTGTCCTCGGCAGTGAAGAAATTTTTCCTCTAAACCTCCCCTGGTGCAACTTGATGCCATTTCCTCTTCTATTTCTTGTCACTCGGGAGAAGAGACCAACCCCCACCTCTCTGCACCCTCCTTTCAGGGAGCTGTAGAGAGCGATCAGGTCTCCCCTCACCCTCCTCCAGGCTGAACACCCCCAGCTCCCTCAGCTGCTCCTCACAGGACTTTTGCTCCAGACTCTTCCCCAGCTCCGTTCCCTTCTCTGGACACGCTCCAGCACCTCAGTTCCCACCTGTTAGTGATGAATTTCATGTAGGGTTGGTGCTGAACAAACAACTCTTCCTGCATCTGATTTCCTTTTTTTTTTTTTTATTACATATCTTTAATCTTTAATTTCAGTTTTTTGTTATTTTGGTTTTTTGTTTATTTTTTTTACAGATATGGGATGATGCTTTTATGTCTGTTCAGAAGTTCTGAGCGAAACGTTAGTTGTCTGAGATTCGGTGTGTGATCCCAAACATTTTTGTCTCTTCAGGTTAGATGAACCTGTCATTCTCCAACACATTTATTAATTCACCCTGAAAAACATTTTTTATTTTTCATGTGAGTTTTTTTTCCTGTAAAGATGTTGCTTAAAAGCACGTATTTGAAACGAGATTTTTATTGTAACTGCTCCAAGAGGCTCAAAAACCTCATAGCCTTGACATCTGAAGTCTTCCAGAAGAAGCTAAGTGGGCTCTGTGTTTGAAGTGGCAGTACAATGCAAAGATGTAGCAAAAGGGAAATGAATTGTATTAATTCTAACAAACTTCAAGAAACTTATTATATCTCTGAAAGTTCTTTACAGCTTTGGTTCAGAGGTCTCAGATATAAAGGAGCATTGAAATCAAGGACGAAGATGCCAACAAAGGCTTGTGGAAGATGGAGGACCCAGACCTCCTATGAAAGTGAGACTTCTTCACTCAGGCGTCTTTCAGAGAAATGACAATAATAATAAAAAAAGCACTCAGCAACATCTCTGAACACAAAGGCTGAACAAGTCTCTGGCCTCCGAGACTGAAAGGATTTTTTTTCATTGATAGGTAAACACGGTCACGGACAGTTGTCGTACAAGGTACAATCCATGTTTGTGACTTTGGCCGCCTAGCAAGGTCATTGCTTGCCACTAGACAGGTAGGATCTGGCTGTGCACACCCATTTTACATTGCATGCTTAGAAATTTTGACCTGCCTTGCCTATGAATTTTTTTTCTCGGCGTTATTTGATGCAATTCTTAAAGATAATGAAAACTTTTGAGAACATACCTCTTATTTGGCTGTAAAATGGGAACACATCAAGGGAACTTAGACATCTTCTAGTTCTCCCTTGACTTGTCTTAAAACTCACAGCTGTAGTGCTTAAATGTTGTCTCCAAGAGCAAATTTCCGGAGTAGAGAGTGGATTTACCACTAACTTCCTGAGAGTCACTCCCTGCGTGCAGGTAAGTATACGATGCCTTATTCCTTCTTTAAAACAGCACAGAGAAGTGGTGTTGCTGTGGAGTTGAGTTTGTTGTTATTAGTTCTGTGGTTTGCACAATTGAGGATATGCACGTGCTTTTCTTACTGGCATGTAAATGTTTTAGAAGAGAGTGAACTGTAAATGTGCCTTGGGACTGCCCGTGCAGAGCTCCACGGGAGCAGCACGCTGCCACGCTGCCGTCGACGGAGACGAGCCCTTACTTGTCCCTGACCTTGGACATTTGCTGTCCTATATCTGCAAGCTGCTTTGTTTGGAAATGTAATTAACGGCTGTTAGGTTGGTGAGTTTGTGCTACGTATCACAGGCCTTTACTATTTTAATTATTTTTTTTTAATCCCAAACTGAAATCCTTTGGCTCAGTGGGTTACTATGAACTACTCATGAAATTACTCTTGCTCCCCGAGCAAAGATCAATTGAACTGAGACCCCTATGACTGAAGAGAATTCATAATGCTTTGGCTCCTAGTTCTTTGTTGATAAAATCCCAAAGTCACCCTTCCTGATTCCCAGAAGGATGTCCGTGCGTTTGGTTATGTTTGAATTGTTTTGCTTGTATTGTGATCCTTCAAAACCAAACCAGTTTATTTTGTAAAACTTAAGTTCTGATCATTTGCTACCATCTCATCTATTTGTGATATACAGACATTTTTATATGAACATCCAGAACATTGGTAAAATATTAAATAATATTGAGCCAAGAGTTAGTCCCTGGGGGAATCTGCTGCAGAAAGCCCCACTGATTCATATCTCCCACTAACGCGATTACGTAAAGTTGCCTTTTTGTATCAGTGTTTACAATTCTAACATTAACATCAACAATAGCGCTGTACCTGACACTTGGGATTTCTTTGTTGCTAGTTGCCTCCTTTATTATGCTTAATTCTTGGAGTTTATAAAGTTTTCATTGAATTCTGTAGTCTCCATTATTACTTGTCTGTATTTTCAACCTGACTGAAACTCCATACCACTTCCTGCTCTGCTTTTTATCGTTTTTTTAACTGAAGTATTTGTTCCTTTTAACTACATGGGTTCTTCAGCAGAGCATAACTTTTTAGGTATCTGCTGGGATGTGTTTTTGCTATCAGGTGGAAGACCTTGAACAATTGGCTGTTTACGTATCTCCCACTCTAAATGGAATGTTCCCAGATAGTTATGCCAACAGTTCTCTTATGCTTTGAAAAAATTACACTTCAAAAATACCCAATGCTCTTGTCAACCGTGTGTCTGGATGCACCAAGGTTAGACACTAAGTCACAATTCCCAGCATTGAGGCCAATGCTAATTTGTTGATAAATTATTTACTCCTGGGAATTTAATCAAACTGTCCCTTGTTTTTTTGCATGCTATGAAACATTCTTTTTTTCCCCAGAAATTCTAAATTTTGTTAGGTCCCCCAGGAGATGTCCAACAATGCTTGCTCATGAGAGATTAGCTTTCCTTTCTCTACCTCATAGACCAGTTTTTAAAGAACAGTTCACCCTGTTGTCTCACGACATTTGTTTGTGTTACAAATGCTGGTCTCTTACTGCTTATAACGAGTATTCGAATGCCTGGGAATCTGAGTTGGAATGTCAGAGGGCCTTGCTGTAGGGTGGACTCTTGCCCATGAAGAGCTGAATTAAAACCTGATAATGATTTTCAGAGGCAGAAAAACTTCCTAGCATCCAAAGATTGTGATCATGGGTAGATGATGATTTCTGGCTGGAAGCCTTGTATAAGAGATATTAGGGAAAATGAAGAATCTATTTAGCTATTACTGGTGTAACTATTTTTAAAAGTGCATGTGGGTGTATGGCTCAAATAGCATTTATCTGAAACGTTTTGCATGACAATTGCTGGGCTTATTTACAGAGCTGTGAAACCACGTGCAGACAATGGTGTTGGAAGGAACCACGCATGAAAGCACGCTGTGTTTCTGCTCTAGGGGTGATGGCAAGGGTGAGGACCTTTAGCCCTAACCTATGTTTCAGTGCAAACTGTGTCTGTTGGTGGATTGTCTGGCTGTGTCTCTAAACCCTCTCCATCATTCATTCCTCTAGGTGAGCACGGCTGAAAGCACTTAGTCACCACTTTTCGCTGCTGCGGTTCCCCCTACACAGTTCCAGTCCCTTGTCTGGGAGTAGGCACTTGTTCCTTCTTCGGCTGGTTCTGGGAACAATCCCCTCAGTGTTGCCACCGAGTGGGTTGTGTTTGACCTTTCCATGTTGTCGCAAAAATGCCCTGCATTACATTTTGGGATTTTCCCTTTCTCTAAAACCCTTTCTGTAAAAGGTTCATTGTATTTGCTAAGCAGAGCTGTCTCAGCTTGCCATTTGAATGCACAGACAGAGTTAACAATGTTTGTACCGGGAAGCTTTTCCAAATATCCTCCCTATATTGCTGAAGGATTTATTATCTCTTACAGTCAATAGTTCATAGACTTGTGTTATGAATGTTTGTTGTTTAGAATTTGTCACCGAGGAAAGGCTAATTCCAGACGTGGCACTGTAGATTTGTTATGTAGTGCAAAGCCTAAGTTATTTTTCATAATTCTTAATATCGCTTTGGTGACAGCCCAAAGGCAAGTTGTATCTGCTCATCTCCAAATGACCCTGTGAAGATGAGTGAGATTTGTAATGCCCTTGGTCAGTAGCTGCTTAACTGCTCTAAGTTGTTTCAGAGCCCAGCCAAGGGAATTACGTTTCCATAAGCCAATCCCACCTTCAGAAAGCATCTGCTGAGCATGAGGGATCTGGAAGAACGGGATGTCCCCACCCGCAT
Organism: Eurypyga helias; assembly: GCF_000690775.1. Lineage (NCBI taxonomy): Eukaryota > Metazoa > Chordata > Aves > Eurypygiformes > Eurypygidae > Eurypyga > Eurypyga helias. The sequence continues at coordinate 19,086 of NW_010248299.1, read as the reverse complement.
GTCCAGTTTCCAGCCCTGTTGCCAGTACAGGAATCGGTACAGCCTGGCTGAGAGCAGGGAAAACTGCGGGTGGTGACACACAATCAGGACACCGAGTGTTCCTTTTCTTTCAGACTACCCATCTCTCCTGCCAGCATTTGGTGACACATTATAATTATCTTCTAGTTTTTAAAAACAACAACAGTTTTTGGTCAGAAGTTTTCCTGTGGGTTTTGTTTTGTTTGGGTTTTTGTTCATTTGTTTGGAGGTTTTTGTTTCTTTTGTGGGTTTTGGGGTTTGTTTGTTTTTGAGATGTTCTTGTAGGAAGACTGGGTGATAATTTAGCTGTTGGGAAATGAAGCCATTAGGAAACGATAGCAACCACCTTTGGAGAGCAGACTGTGTGGCACAGACTTGACCTCCATACACACTTCACCTTCTCACCATTGCACTCCTTTGGAAGTACCTGTAGACAGCCCAGATTCCAGAGGGCCTGAAGAGGAGAGCAGATGGAGAATGTGTGTCATTTATGAAATAGGAGGGAAAGGAGGTGTTGCTGCAGATCTTATGTTGGGAAATGTACCTAGAAGAACATTTTCCAAGTGTCCCAGGGATGCCAGATGCCCTGTATAAATTAATTGGAGTTTGAAGAATACCATGTGGTTGAGGAAGAATTGCTTGCTTTGGAGATTACAAAACATTTAAAGATTCATACTACCCCAACCTCCTGGCATTTGCTGTCTTGCAGGAGGAAGTCCTCAGAAGAATATGCTTTAATACTGCGAAGGTAAGGGAAGATACCTGGGCAGTTTCTTCGGGATCCATCCCCAGGGACAAGCCACACGGTTAGGGTAGTTAGCAATGCAAGTCCCCTCCTGTGCCAGCAGAATGATGGAGATCCCCAGGAGTCTAAGGCTGGCTCTGGCTTGCCAGCAGGAAGGAACAGGAATATTTGTAGTATGTCTGCTTACGCGTGCAGCAAAATCGAAGTGGCTCAGTGGAGCTGTGTTACATAGCACAAGCTGCTCGTAAGGCCTGATGCTTGTAGGAAGCATCTTGTCAGCAGGCGTAACAGCACCATCGCTGTCTGTGGGAGCTGGAGGAGGGCAAAAGCAGGTAGAACTAAACCCATCTGCCCAATAAATAGAGGGAGGAAACTTGTACTGGATGTGATGGACAACCCAGGAAAGGGGGAAGCTGTGATTCCCCTGAACCACTTGGTTTTGTTTTTCAGAACTTTGAGAGGATTTTCCTTTGGAGACATTTGCCCTAACATTTCCCTTTGTTATCATCTCACGTGGTTTTGCTTAGAACTATTCAAGGTAACTGGAGGATGACTCCAGCGTGACCCCTGGGTGCGTGGTCGCACCCCTCTGGAGATGGCCCCGCTGTTGAAGGCTGTGCTGGGGCTCTCAGGGAGCTCAGCACGCTCCTGTGTAACAACTTACCTGAGGCCCAGGTGCTTCCTGTTCTCACCTGCATCATCTGGGATTTGAGGAGACAATTTATTTTCCCTGGTGAAATAGATTGACAGTGTTTGACATTTAAATTGTCATCCAAAATCAATCTGCCATGGAGATAACAGGAGAGGGACAGAGCAGCTTTCTCTTCCAGCTATTTTGCCCCCGCCCCAGATTTTCCTCCCGAGACCTCAGTTTCTTATCTGTACCCTTCTCCCTCTCCAACTTTTCATAAAACTGGACCAAAAGAGCAGCAGTCTCTATATGAACATTCAATTAGTCCCATATTTAAATGTTGCCACTGTGACCTAGTGAATTATGCAAGGGGCTGGGCACCAGAAATCAATTGACTTCTAATTCCCACCCCTGGCATCGGCTCTGTCTGCATATTGCTATAGGCAAGTTATTTCATCATGTTCCATTTCTTGCCTATAAATGGCACATGTTAACGTTAGGTGACGCAGCAACATCACAGATGTACCGAGATATTTGGGTATAAATGTGAAGAATTGCAGCAGCATATCCCGCTTTAACACTGTGTGCTGGGATCTTCAAATGAGATGTTTGTTTAAAAATGCATCCGTAGCAAAATAGTTACCAAACTTCCAGGATGATTCAGGCTGTGTCTATCTTTTATGAAAGATATAAGGTCTAAGGAAAATATTTCAAATTATCATATGAAAGACAGTTTAAGATGAAGAGAAGGTTACAAGAGAGTAAAATGCGCAGTAATTTTCTATCCCGAAGTGATAGTGCTAAATTATCACTCACATGCAGTCCAGCATGGTGGCAATTCAGAGCCACAGGGGTCCTTATCTTCCCTGGCTCATAAGTTGTCAAGAACAAACCAAATCCAGTCTGGGAGACTGCACTGTTTGCATCAGCGAGAAGGGTGCTATCGCATGCAGGGCCTTATGTTTTCTGTTAGGTTTCTTTTTCAACTTGCATGAAATATTTTTAAGAATGGCTTTGTAGAACGCCTGCACCATGTCTACAGTGCTCTTCAGCAATGACTGCAAAGCAAATTTAAGTATGATAGGGGAAAAAAAGTAAGTATTGTAACAGTTTATGAGCCTTTCAGGTTGGTTTCTTAGAAACATTAGTTGAGTGTTTTGTCTCCTGTTGCCATCTCTTGCTACCAACCTCATGCTTCCCATCGCACCGCACTTCTACCAGTTAATCATTACACTCTGGAGTTACTACCCACTAATGGATGACCACAAGTGATTTGCAGCAGAAGCGTTTATTTAAGATACTACTGGAAAAATCTAGTTGGAATCAGTGTTTCCGGAATGGTTTAAAATGTCACCCGAGACAAAGTTCTGTTCAGCTGTCCTCCGGCATGGTATTTTCACGCTGCAACATTTCTACAGCGTGGGAGAGCCAAAATGTGAGCTCATGAAAGGCAAAGTCTTTAAGCTGCTTAGGTGGCTGCATAAAGCATCCTGAAAAAAGTACAGGGCAAGGAGGGATTAATAAATTAGATGGTTTAAATATCCTTAATTTTAATTAAAGATGGTGACATTGAAACTGGAAATGTATTTAGCCTGATCGCTTCCCCCTAACGAAGCATCCTTGGTGTGGCTTCTAGGGATCTGAGTTCACTGCCTGCATTGCTTGAAACCTCTGCGTGTCACACGGGGGTTGGCTGAAATCAACAGCTTGTTATTGGCTTCAACAACTTTTGGCCTCAACGCTATCTTAACGCTACCTTGGCTAAGTCGAGCTTTGCGCATCCTTTCCCTTCAGCCCTGAGTGGAAACTTCACTTTGTGTGAACGTAAAATCGTTCACCATAAAGTGATTCATTGGGTAGAATATATCTCTCTCTGCTCTCCCAATGTTTCAGCTAACTGATAAATAATCAAGAACCTTGAATGTTCCTTTCTGTCTGTCTTTCTCCTCGGAGCGCTTTGTTTGACTAGCAGTAATTTATTGGTAAGTGCATTAAAAGCCAATCACTGTAATGTCACAAACATGAATTACCGCGGTACGGTCTGTCATTTGGTGGCTTTTTCAATGCCAGGCATCAGACTAATCCCAGAGCGGGGTGTGTTTGTGTTTTGTCGTTGTTGTTTCGCTCCTCTGCATCTTTAAGTGTCCTAATTAAATACTGAGAGTGAAAAAATGGCTTTTTGGGTGGCTGTTGGGGGAAATAGACCCTGTTTTCTTTCCCCAACCTTATAAGCTTAAGCCCAAATTTTTCAACCTTGATACCTTTGTTACTGTTATTTTCTGATTGCCCAGGTGAAGATGAATGCAAGGAGTGTCTGGGAAGCTAGGTCCTTGAAGGATAGCTCTGTGAATTGGGATTTTCTCTTGGAAGGTCAGAGTTGCAGTCTCTGCCTAGGTTGGCCTCCCCTCCTTTTCCCTTCTGGCAAAGACTGCATGTCAAATGATTGCACTCTTGAACCGTGAACTCCAAGGCCTGTGCTCCCACTGCTGCTTGGCAGGAAGAAGTGATTTTCTGTGTGGAATTAAATAGCCTCCTCTCTTCCTCTGATTTTAAAAATAATTTTAAAAAGACTTTTCCACCCCACATCTTCTGAAGTTAGCACTATGCCCTGCAAGGCTGGAAGCCTCTGTAAACAGTTAGAAAGAGACCCTTGAAGGCAGAATCTTGACAATCTTGCAAGAGACATAATTTTAATCTCCTAGAATGTCTTGGCACACTGGGTGCAAACAGGCTTTGTTCCTGGGATGAAAAATGATGGGTTTAAAGCCAAATTCTATCTTGCGGTGATTATGGAACAGCCTAAAGTGCAGTGGGAGGCATCCCTAAATCGACTGTCTTAATCCATAGTCTACTAGACTCTAAAATGCTGCGGAGAGGAGAAATCTTCCATTTGAGTGTCCATTTGAGCATGCGTGGCCTGGCCACCTTGACTGGGCTCACACTGTTGCAGAAGCGACAATGGAGGTATCAATGGCTCACCTCCCAGTAGCCTCCCCTTCCTCCCTCTGGACCTTGGCCCACTGCCCTTCCTGGCATCTGCAGAAGTCCAGCACCTGCTCCTACCTCCATACACACAAACACTCTTCACTGCCCACTTGTTTTTAATGTGCAGCCTCTCCTTTCTTGCAGTCAGTAGTTGTTAGATGGGGCATCCCATCCTGCTGCCTCTCCATGGTCTACACAACATTACACCTCTGTGCATACACACCTAAGTGCTACTGCCTCTGTTGGTGACCTTTCAAAAACCTCTTCAGGAACACAAGAAGAAGAAAACTCAAAAAATGCAAAAGAAAAACATAAACAGGACAAAACCCCAACATATTTAATCTCGTCATCCCTAAACACTGGAATATATACATACAGTATATGTACAGCAATTTTAACCTCTACTTAATTTCTTCCTTGCCTTGTTCATTGGAGCTGGCCAGCCCCCAGAGAGGGAATGCTGGGACCCTACCAACCCTGGGGAAAGCAGGAGGCTTCACACAAGGATCACAGCTTGTTTCTGAGGTGCGCAGCGAAGTGTGCTGCTGTTGGTTTTCATCAGAATGATTAGCTAAAAAGGTAGAGGTTTGCAAAGCTGACTCAGGAGAGAAACCCCAGGAGATCGTTAGCTTTGACTGTACTATATTTATTTGCATATTAAGTATAGAGTGTCATTTCCTAGATGCCCGGGAAGAGTCGAACACAAGAAATTTTCCTGATGAAAGCTCCAGACCTCCTCCACCAGCACCCCAACTTCATCTTGCTAGGTTTGCTGTCTATTCCTTCAGCACCCTGGCACTGCAGCTGCTTAGGTTTTGTCCACCCTGTCCTGCAAAAGTACTCCCACTCCCCCCAGCAAACCACCCTGCTGCCCTTCAGCCGTGGGAAGGTTCGAACGTGCCTTAGTTTCAGGTGGAGATGTGTGTTTTTGTGGTGGCTGCAGGTTTCTGTTTGGATTTCAGTCATGAGTGCAGGCAAATCTGGGCAGCGTGGGGTGTTTGCTGTGCTCTGTAAAACCATCAATCACTTAAAAAGAGGACGAGGGAGCTGTTTTCCTAGGGGAGAGCACAGCTGGCACTTCTGGGTGGTAGTCTGCACTCTGCCGTTCAGCCTAAAGCCATCTCTCTGCTGCACAGCTCGCTCCGTAGCAGAGGAGGTGAAGCGGGGAGCATGAGCCAGGCAGGGCTACCACTGTGTGTTTGATACAAGCCAATGGCTTAGATTAGTCCACATTTTGCACGTGTGGGGTTTTGGGGAGCTTTGGTCGTGGTTTTTTTTTTGTTGTTAAGATAAGCTTACCCACGGGTCTTTGTCATTGAGATCAGTAGCAGTAACTACACGGGGATAAACAGGATTCAGAGCTTTGCTGTTGTGGCTGGACCAATTGAATGTGGTCTGGTACCTTGATTTAGGAGCTGGTTTTGCTTTGAAGTCACTTTTCCTCATCTTTGTCGCATACATCCAGCAGTGCCAAAGATGAGGGTGTGGGTGAGGGAGAGATGTTGAACTGAGATAAGGAGCAGCTTTTAATTCATTTCGTATGTGACCTAAATTCAAGCCCTGTGGCCGTCATGTCAATCCCACGGTCTTGTCTGCTAGATTACTGATGTAAATAATGGTGACACGTGTATACATCCAATGTCCTTCTCTGTGGCTTCAGGAAGGACATCTCGGGGAGGGGAAAAGAGTTACTTGGAGATTTAATGATGCTCGTCATTAGTTCTGTTTTCCACAACTGTTTTTCTGTTTCATGAACTCTGGTTTATCCTAGCACTGAGAGAGAATGAGACAGTGCACATCACAAAAATATAAGGTATTTATCCTGCGAGGGCAGCTTATGTTATAGTAGCCTTTTCTACTGCTGAGGCAGCAAATGTGCAGAATCACTATATGATTTACTGAAAATAATGCAAAATGCAGGCATGGGGCTTGCGAAAGAAATCGGAAAGCCTAAGTCCTTTGTATAGGGTCAGAGCTTTTATCGGTGGGCTGCACAATTTTGGTTTTTTCTCTCTCCAGCTTTGGATTTCTTCCTGTGCTGAGGCAGTTTTGGGAGGGGAGGTGGTGTGTCCTATCTCCTGCTCTGAAAGAGCTGTCCAAGCTTCTAGGTCACGAGAGAAAATCTGTGCGACACATCCTCCCCTGTGCTTCATACCTAAGAAAAAGCTGAGACTGCTTGGGGAACTTAAGCACAGAAAGACCTAATTTGCAGATCCCAACAGGCATGTACATGACATAGATGCTAACCCACACAGTCCCGCTGAGGTGACAGCATTTCTGAGTGCAGTAGCAAAACTCCAGACAGCTAGGTAATTACAGTGGCAAAAATTATGTGTTTATGGCCCATCAGGAGCCTCAGGTGATAAATGTTTTGTGGATTGCTGTTCTACATCTGAGTGCCCAAACTCTGTCCAGATCTCCTGCAGTTCCTCGTGCCTTCAGTGGCACCTTGGGCACGGTATGTGCAGGCTGCTTTAGTTTTGAATTAACTTCTCCAAAGTAATCCCAGTTTTCCTGTATCCTTTTTGCAGGTCGGCCCAAGCTCAGTGTGATGGGAGCGCTGTGCGCAGTGACTCAGCAGCACACCTGCCCTCCAGTACGTGGCTGAACATCCCACGCTGTGTGTTTCATCTCCAGCATTGCTGCTTCCTAAAGTTAGAAGCAAATAAAAGTCATGCTTCATGGAAAATAAACCCTTAAAATTTAGGTCTCCATCACCACCTGGTCTTCCATCCTCTCCCTAACCTCTTACTGGATAACATTTCCCATGCTGATTGTATTAGTGTAGCATGGAGTGAAGTAGAGTCAGAGGATAATCTTTTTGTGATTCAATATTAGATTCTTCATTTCAAGAGGCTCTTACAAACACCTTTTTGTCAGACTGATGGAATATGGTTGGGACAGAAGAGATCTTGAGGGAAAAGTGTGTGTCTCTTCTTCCCAATGGTTTTATTCTTTTTCTTCCTAGCTTTTAAATTATGGCAAATGGTGTAATTTAGGGTTGTAACTTCAAGAGAGATGTTCATGACTGAGAAGCCAGCTTGACCAAGTCTTCCTCAGAAGGCAATGAATTGACTGTGTTTAGAACTGACAAGACAACTGAGATGGGTCAGCAGCAACTCAGCCTTGGAGCAGACAGAAAAGAAAAACATGGAGCTGCAGGATCTCAAGGGGACTAAGCATGCAACTTGAATAATATTGATCCTGTGCCTCTTGTACCATCTTTAAAAATACATAAAATGGCATGTTAAAAACCATTTATTGTTATTTTTTTGCAGGATGAAGATCTGGGCAAACAGTGTTGCTCCTCAGGCAAAGCCAATCCTTTACTCCTTATGCAGAAGGTGGGAGCTTTCCAAGGGACTGGTCCTGCACTTCTGTGTGAGATACTGCAGGACCTGAAAACCAGGTCAGGCCCCAGTACTTCCCATTCCTATCTCAAGGCAAGCTTCTGGTGTTTCTTCTTTTAAACACTTAAAAATCTCTATGAATTGCTTTCTTCTCCCTGAACCCCAAAAGAAAACTTTTGGAACCAGGTTTTAGCCTTGTTTGCATGCGAGGCTTCCACCTTCTAGTGGAAGGTGTCCCTGCCCATGGCAGGGGGGTTGGAACTAGATGATCTTTAAGGTCCCTTCCAACCCAAACCATTCTGTGATTCTATGATTCTGTGTGATTCTGTGAGGCAATAGGGGTGGTGTCCAGAAGGGACCTAGCAGTTAAAGTGAAATGTGACACTGAAGCAAGGAAAACCCACGATGACAACACATCGAAGCTATCTCCAACCACCACCCAGGTCTGGAAGTTCTTACTTTGATTGTGTCTCTTTGCTTCACTTGAGTCCTCTGTCCCTACGGGTTTGCTGCTGGTCAGTCTCGCCAATCATGCTCTTTGTGTTGATTAAAAGCATGAAAAGCTACAATCTACATTCCTGGTTATTTTTGTTTATCATGAGATGGAGAATTAAAGACAAAGGTAAATCCTTTGGGTTATCCAGTCTGGTAGCAGTTCTCAGAGCAAACCTAAGGCCCCTGTCACCTATAAGGCGGTGACAAGATTAGGCTGCTCAAAGAAAGTAGGGAGATGTCCCTTTCTGAAAACATGGAAGTGTACACCGGTGTGGTTCACATCCATCATCCTTAAGGGGTTCAGATCATCTTCTGCCATCTCCTGGACAAGAGGCTTAGTTTTGTTTGAGCTGCTGTCTGGAAAATGTTGGATTTGGGATGTTCATGGGAATATTGAGCCGAACAGTCAGCGTAGCAAAGGGTCTTTGCCCTGTCACCTTGCAGTTAAAGCTGTCACTGGGCATTTGGGAGATGGAGGGAGTGACCAAAAAGCCACCTTCTGTTGTTTGTGTGGAGGTTGTGTTTGTGTTTAACATAGGTTTTAACATTCAGGAGAGAAGGAGGATTCTGTCCAAAGATCCTGAGGAAATGGAGCTGCTTCCCTGCAAGCCTGGGTGAGGATCCTCTGGGAGAGGTGAGGTTGCAGACGTGTCCCTGTGTGCAGCATCTTCTGTGAGCTTGGCCTAACATGACTTTCTGCTCTGTGTGTGTGTTTAGCGGGGGTCTATTTTCCATTCCCTCTCTGGAGTGCCCTGATCCCTCCTTGTCTGTTGGAGGCAAGGCAGCTTCTGGATTCGCTCCCTGCAGCACAAAAGTCTCAAACCAAAACACGATGTCACCTAATTGTGAAAGCTGAAATTATTTATGGACCTGGCCTTTGGAGTCAGAGCCTCAAACTTCTTTAATTACCTTTGGGGATCTGTGCACAGGATACCATGGTGATGAGAATAATATTTGGAATTCAAGTCTTGTCTACTGTGCTTCAGCAGCTGGAATGGGCAAGCAGCTGATTATGACCATAACAGAAATGATGCCAAAAACCTACATATGCACAATTTGGAGTGTTGGCTTTTTAATCAGACATATAAAACTCTTGTTATCTTTCTTAAGCCCTGCTGGAAACAAAATTTGGAAGGAAAGCTCCTGTTCAATATTCAGTGTCCCTGTGCAAACCTATAAAGCTGGCTTTCAGAAAAAGTCCTCACCGAAGGATGAAAGACTAGAATGTAAATTATTTTCTTGATACTGCTGTCTGGGACATCAATATATATATCCACCAAGAAACAAAACCTGAAAATACAAATTATTCCCACTACAGATCCACACCAACATTGCTGGAATGAGGCTGAATCTGCCGTTGTTTGATTCAGACTTTATAAAATGAGAGCTCTGGGGACATCTTAAAAGTTTAAGGTGATTTGTTTCTCAAAGGAAACCAACCAAGCAGACCATGGCAACTGTCAGGACCCTACTGTTACGTCAGCACTGGTGGTATCTGGGGGCAGTCGCTTTTCAAACTCACACCAGAGGACCCACCAAGGCACAGCTACACTCACACCAGACCACAGACTGGTGCTGCAATTGTTCCACAAGGAACAAGGGGTCTTGGAGACTTCTGAAGACATTTCATAGCTGGTCTACTCTTAAAACATAGATGGCCAGTTTTCATAGAGACATAGGATCTTTTAGGTTGGAAAACACCTTTAAGATCATCAGGTCCAACCCGTAGGCTAATACCACCACTAAACCATGTCCCTGAGCAGCACAGCTACATGTCGCTGAAATACCTCCATGGATGATGATTCAACCACCTCCCTGGACAATCCTTTCAGTGAAGAAATTTTACCTAACATCCAATCTATACCTCCCCTGGCACAACTTGAGTCTGTTTCCTCTTGTCCTATCACTTGTTACATGAGAGAGAAGACTAACACCCACCCCCCTGCAGCCTTGAGGTTGTAGAGAGCCATAAGGTCTCCCCCGACCCTCTTCTTGAAGCTGAACACCCCCAGCTCCCTCAGTTGCTCCCCACAGGACTTGTGCTCCAGACCCTTCCCCAGCTCTGTTCCCTTCTCTGGACACACTCCAGCCCCTCAATGTCTTTCCTGCAGTGAGGGTCCAAAAACTGACCCCAGGATTTGAGGTGCAGCCTCACCAGTACCCCGTACAGGGTACAATCCCTGCCCTAGTCCTGCTGACCACAGTGTTCCTGCTGTAGCCCAGGATGCTGTTGGCCTCTTGGCCACCTGGGCACACTGCTGGCTCATGTTCAGCTGCTGTCGACCAACACCCTCAGGTCTTTTTCTGCCAGGCAGCTTTCCAGTCACTCATCCCCAGGCCTGTAGTGTTGTGGGGGGTGGTTGTGGCCCCAGTTCAGGACCCAGCACTTGGCCTTGTTCAATCTCATACAGTTGGCATCGGCCCATCGATCCAACTGGTCCACATCCCTCTGTGGAGCCTTCCTGCCCTCAGGCAGAGCGACACTCCCACCCATCTTAGTATTGTTTGCAAACCTACTGAGAGTGCACTCATTACCCTCGTCCAAGTCATTAATAAAGATATTAAAGAGAGTTTCCCAAGGAGTATAAAAGATTGCCAAAGATAATGGAAGTGTTTAGAAGTGATCAGAATTCCAGCTGATGAATAACTGGATAACTGAAGCTGTTCAGTAACTGGGCAGGAAGGGGGCTGGAAGAAGTGGTTTCTAGTCCTACATTTGTCATACTTCCAGTATGACTTTGGGCAAGCTGCTTTTGATTTGCTGTTTCTTTTGCTTCCCATGTCCCTTCCCGTTAGCACAGCACGACCCAAGCAGTGATGGTTTCTTTACTGCATTGAAGGCATGTGAATGGGTAGGTATATGCAGTGCTGATTCCCTCCACCTAATTTTTCAGCTGGCCAGATGCAAGATAGCTCTGGTACTGATAGTATATCGTGGAATTAGTGCGTAACTACCCAAGCTAATATATATCCAACTCACAGGACTCTCCATAGGATGATGTAAGACTTGGGACCGGAGACAGTTCACATTCAGCCAGAACATAGCACAAGTCTATCAGCCCCAGCCACGTGGGATTCATCTGAGCAAATAAACTGGTTGTCTAGTCTTGCTTTGGCACCACAGAGAAATTGGCACATTCAAGGCATGATTCATCTTGCCCTAAAGCTGATATCTAAAACAGGTCAGCTGAGCGTGCTGTAAAAGTGCCTGTTTCTCTTCACGGTTACAAAGGATGGGAGGCTCAGTAAGACACAGATGTCTCTAGCGTGGATGTTCTGAATTAGGCAAGACTAATCCTGTCTGTGCTGTATTTTTTTTTAAAAAAATGCCTTGTGTGATGGATACTTGGGTCTCAAATTGGAAGTACAAGTCCAATTAAAAAGTACAGTGTCCTCAAGGGCCCTCGAAGAAATGGGTTTGTACTGAGCTCAAGTTTGACCCTAAGCCCTGACATATCTTTTCCTAATATTTAGTGTCTATAAGTTGCCAGACACTTCAGTGCTTGGTCCTCTCTGTCACTTTTGTTTACCGACTGAATTAAAAGATTTAATGGATATTTGTAGAGATTTCTTCCATAACTCTAAAATGATTGGGATCAGATAGCATACAGATTTTCCCCTTCCTCCCTTGAAGAGCTATAGGGCTTGTAACAATGAAAATATGGCTTTGCCCCAAATTGCTATTTGCTTCCTTTTATTTTTTCCTTTGTCTTGTGTCAGTCCATAATGCTGTGATTGTACCACAGCTAAGAGAAGATATTTTTGAGTAGTTTGGTACATGTTGAACTTAGATTTCTAATCAATTTACGCTAACAGCTATGGGAGCCAATATAACAAGCCAGGCCTTTTCTGTCTCTTTCTGTTTCTTATGTCTGAAAAAATAAGTCTGAGCAGCGACATAAGTGAGTCTTGTATAATTACTCTTCCATTTATATTTCTAGACTTGTCAATCTGGCAAACATCATAGAGTGGGATTAAAAGCTTTCCCCTTCTCTCTCAATCAGAGATTTCACTCGCTTCCGTGTTCAATATAACAAGCCAGGCCTTTTCTGTCTCTTTCTGTTTCTTATGTCTGAAAAAATAAGTCTGAGCAGCGACATAAGTGAGTCTTGTATAATTACTCTTCCATTTATATTTCTAGACTTGTCAATCTGGCAAACATCATAGAGTGGGATTAAAAGCTTTCCCCTTCTCTCTCAATCAGAGATTTCACTCGCTTCCGTGTTGTAAATTAGCAGGAGGTGGTTTTGTTCTCTGTGGTGGTGTCTTCCTAGTCAAGGGAGTTCTTATTAGCAGCCCAGATAGGAAGTCGGTTGACACGAGCCCCTGACGCAGGGTGCCTTTACAGCAGCAGGCAGAGTGCTCGGGCTGGAGTCCCCGTGGGGCACCTGGAAATGTCTCCCCAGCAGGAAAACCAACGACCTCTACTCCTCATTTGGGGTTTAGGGACTCCAAACAAGAGCCAGACTCAACCACTCTCCAGGTGAGAGCAGGATGGTGCCATAAGTCAGTTGGGAGGTTGCTGGGCCAAGGGCAGACCATGCAGATCAACCGTGACTTCCTTTTGTCCCAAAAGCAGGGTCTCTGGGTGCCTCCTACAACCAGGCACAACCCACAGCCAGGGACATGGAGAGTCCATCTTTTGCCCTGGAATTGGCCCCAGTTTGGCAGGAAGGGGAGGTACTGACGCATGGCTGTGGGGTGGAGGGGGCCATGTTTAGTGGAGGCTTGGACCAAGAGCCCACCAGTGAGGGTTGTGAATGGTTTGGCACACTGTAGAGGAGAGGAATAAAGAATTTCTTTATTAATGATGAATTCCAGTGACAGGACAAGGGGTAACGGGTTTAAATTGAAAGTGGGGAGATTTAGATTAGATATCAGGAAGAAATTCTTCCCGGAGAGGGTGGTGAGGCACTGGAACAGGTTGCCCAGAGAAGCTGTGGATGCCCCATCCCTGGAAGTGTTCAAGGCCAGGCTGGATGAGGCTTGGAGCAACCTGGTCTAGTGGAAGGTGTCCCTACCCATGGCAGGGGGGGTGGAACTAGATGATCTTTAAGGTCCCTTCCAACTCGAACCATTCCATGATTCTATGATACTTTGGGTACTTGGATATCTCTAAGTTTAGAAGGCAGCAAAACAGGGAGTTTTAAATATTGCTTTCTGTGCATTTAAGCACCTGAATTCCGCTTGCACTTCATTTTTCTTTGTCCTTCTTTTCACCCTGACTTGCAGGTTCTGTGCCTCGATTTCTAACACACAAACACAATGCAAACTACAGTAAAAAGAAATTGGAAACACTTTGGTTAAGCCTTGATGACAGCTGGTATGTAAATGCAAAGACTTATACCGTCTCTCAGTGCAGAGCACCCCTTAGTGCTTCCCTGCTTCTAACTTTTGCATGGTCAGACCCACAGATATGCCAGTGATTTGGTGCTTTCATTGATTTCTCAGTTTTCCAATTCTGTCTGTGAATTAGAGAGAGATGTCAAGTTTCATGCAGTGTAAGTCCTTTGCCAGTTCTTCGTTAAACAAAAAGCAAACCTGCCCCTAAGCCCCAAGAATGTTTGGGTTGTTTTTTTTTCCTCATAGCTTTCCCAACCTGTTTAATCACTTGATGAGGACAAATTGGAAATTTTTTACCTATTGACTTTGCAAAAGTCAACCCAAGAGTTGATATTTTTATTCTTTCCTGTTGTCACCACTAATAAATATTCTGTGGTGGGGCCCTGAGCTGACAGTTGCGATGATGATTTGGGGTGGAACAGAAATACTTGATCTTCTGTGGCTGTGCTGACAGCTGGTGTGGACTGGCACGGCTCCAGCGGAGATCTGGCCCCTGGTCCTGAATTTGTACAGGGAATCTGCCTGTGAAGACAGAAGCCATTTTATAGCCTGCGTTTACCCTTAGCCTGACATGTTTTAGTAGCTGGTATCAGGGTGCTGTTGCATTCTACAAGGTATCGAAGAAGCTCATAATTAAGAGCAACCTTACCGCATGAAGCTTTTAAGTGGAAAACAGAGAAAATGGGCAAGGAAAGGTTGCAATGCATGGAAAAGCAAACTAGTTTTCAAGGCAGGTGAGGTTTTTTAGCGTTACACTGCTGGTATTCAACGGAGAAAAGCTAGTAGCTAAAGTCGGGACCTCGGGAGCCTGCGTCTCCTGAAAAGCGAGGAGAGGCTGCTGAGCCAGCCCAGCAGCGATGGTGGCAGCGAGCATCCCGCCCAGCTAGGCGTGCAAGCTGTTGCACAGCCCCGTACCAGCCAAGAGCGGAGCAAGCCAAGGCGCCAGCCCGGGAGCCAAGCGGCGATCCAGCTGCCGCTTCCGGGGAGAGGAGAACGGCCGCGGCGACTTCGCCGAGCTTGGCACTCGAGCGCGATAGCCTGGCCAACCGTGCCCCTCGAGTGCGCGTGGCAGTAGGCAGCGCTTCTGAAGCAGATAGATAAAGAGGTTGTACGGGGACCACTTTCCACACAGCAATTAACAGGAAGAGACGGCGCCGAGCGAATATTTCAATTGCGTATACAGGAGGTGCCAATATGTTTTGCCATCCCGCGATTGTCTTCTGGAGGCGCCAGCAGGGCCGTTACAGTGAAGGGTCTGTTCAGTTGGCATTTCCACTGTAAACCTCATTTTTGAAAGGGGTTATAATTCAGCCATTTTTAATTAACGAGGGGATTAAACTTGGCACATGGATACTCAAAGGCTGTTTGTTGCTGGTTTAATTTTTTTAATCCAATCTGGTAGGCCCATCTCAAATAATATTCTTTGTTTCCACCTACTGGTGTTGATTTTAAATATCTGTGCACACGTGTGTGTCTATACGTACGTATAAGAGAAATAAGATTTCTCAAGGTGAAGAACTGCATCGGAGTGGGTGAGCAGGTTGCTGAAAGATCCCACATTCCCACGGCCACTGTAACTCATACCAACTGAGTGCTGAAACAGAGTAAGCAGAAGCAGTTGCAAATTTTTTGCTGAATCTCAGAGCAGAATTTTGTCCACTTGGGTCATGCAGAATTTTTTTTCCAGACTTAGGCATCATTTTTGTACACGATATTTTGACAAATAAATATTAGTAGCTCACAGCTTCAAAGAGAACCAGCACCTTGCTAGTAACTCACCATTATAGTATACAAAACTTGTAAATGATATGACACCATAAATAGTTATGTATTCTAAACCCCAAATGTATAGGACCATGAACCTCTTTGTGTTCCTTATGCCATCTTCCCTTATACAAGTTTCCATCTTTTTGTCTCTGCACCATGTTTAAAAGTGAGCTTTTAAAAGAGGACGTACAATTTGTAACGGATATTTACACTGACTTACAGAATTACAGTGCTGGAAGGAATGAAAGACTGCCATCTATGCCAGGAGCACTCTTGAGAGCTGCTTTTTTCTTGACCTGTTTTAAAAATCTGTTTAAAACCTGCTTTTAATGATGTAGAGTCCACCTTGTCAGGAAAATTTATTCCGGCTTTCTACTATCCCAGCCACTGGACAGTTTTTCTTCATATCTATGCTGAATCTCCTTCTTCTTAACTGAATCCCATTAATTCTTGTCCTGTATGCCCTGGACATGGAAAACAGATTGTACCTTGCCTTTTTGCAGCATGTTTTTCACGTGCCAGAAGGCTGTTGCCTTGTTTCTTGGTAGTTCTTGCTGCTTCGGGCTTTCCAGCTTCCCCAGCACACTGTATTTTCAAGGCCTCTGAAAATTTGTCTGTTGCTTAAAACGTGCCTTACATCTTTCTAACTGGTCCGGTCTTCCTGGGAGCGCTGAAGGTTTTGGGTGTTGTTTCAGCAGAGTCCTTGCTGCTGCCCCTTCGAGCTCAGCAATATTGCACTGCTCAGGCCCTCTGCTCTTTCATGGATGGTTTTCTTAAGCACATCTACACATGATCACAATACATAGAGTGTGCAGCCTGAACTCATCAGGAAGAACGACAGCATCTCTGGTTTTGTACAAGTGCTTCATAAGCCTGTTGGCAAACACCCAACTGGAAGGGTCTACGCAATGGCTGTATTGGAACCCTTGAGCTGATGACTGATGGGCCCTCAGTTGCTCATGAGATCAGAGCTCTGCGGTGAGCAGAGCTGTAAGAGTCATGTATAAATATCTCAGGCTCTATATTGCTCTAGCAAAAAACCTGCATTACATGCAAACCACTTGCGCAGCTGACAGGGCCCATTCTTCACAACAGAGGCATCTTGTGGTCTCACTAAGTCGTGTCTTGGACTGGCAAGTCCACTCCTTTGTCTCAGCTTTGGCCATAGTCTCTGGGCAGCTTCAGGAGCCACTGAGCTGGTTTGGTAATCGCCATGAACAATTTCCATCCGTCTGTGATGCCTGTCAGTTTGCTGGACTGGGGCCATCTCAGCTGATGTCTGTCTTCATCCTGTGGCTGCTTTCCCATCTTTGGGGCTGGGCAGAATGGAAATCTGTAGTAGAAAGCAGGTGGTTAACAAAGGATGTGTTGTCCTTTATGTTCTAACACTCAGGATGGGATTCAGCATGAAGTGACACGTACATTAGGTGTTAAGTCTTGAAGTTCCCATTATTGTCAGTGGCAGCGAACTCAATCTAGAGAGCAGCGCAGCAGACCAGGGAGTCAGGGCTGCATTTGTCAGTGCAGGAGAGCAGGTCCCGTGTCATATCTGCCAGCCCCATGTCTCAGGCTCAACTTTCAGTGGAGCTGATTTGCTTCGTGGGCTCCGCTGGCTCAGATGGGAGCCCAGGCACCAAAATCACACACTTTTACTTAAATCTGGTGCCTCAGGGCTGAGCTCTGACACTGACCCACAACCTTTGTTTTTCTAATAAAACACTCCAACTGTGTGGGCCTTGGAGGATGCTTTGATTAAATCCACAGTGAAAACATTTTAGGTACAGCATCGATGTTATGTAGATTTGCAAGGACTTCTTGTAGCCCTGCCCTCCCTGCAGCCCCTCTACCTTGACATGAAACAGGGTGTGTTTCCAGACTCGGCTTTTGGCCAGCCATTGGGCTGCAGGACAAGGGAAAAGCCGGAGAGGGAGTTGAAGAAACCTGGGTCCTTCTCTCGAGTCCCTGCAGCACCCCCAGCCCCGCTGCAGGCAGCACTGTTTGAGAGCTCAGGGTTACCGGTGGCCTCCAAAATGAGAAAGGGGTTTTGTGTGATTGCTTTTGGCAATACACACTCCTTCTGGCTTTGCTTCACTCAATTCGGAGGTGACACAACACCCAGGAGTCCAAAGGACTGATATCAGCTGCATTCTGGGTGGAAAAACTACTCGAGGGAGGTTGGGTTCTCTGTCCTGGTGGGGTTTTGGGGGGAGGTGAAGGGCAGGAGCGTGTTGTTCTCCTTCCTGGGAGGGCTGAGGGCTATTCCTGATTCCGGGACTTGAGGGAAGGGTATTTTCACAGGAAGTGTGGCAGTTTGCGTAGGCAATTTGTCTCCTACAAATTGCTTTGCCCCACGGCAGTGAGGACGCTGCTTGAAGGGGTGCAGAATCACTGTTCCCTGCTGTGATGGGTTTGGCGTCTGTGGTAGTGCTGCTCCTGGAGTACGGATGTTTGTCAGCTGAAAATTTTCCTGCAATTGACAGGAGCAGTGAGTGACACACATTCCCTTGGGAGATATTTTCACGTTCATACTATTCTTCAGGCTTCTGTGACATTTCCTAAGTCCAGCTTTAGGTTCAAGCATTTACACTGCCCTGGACCACATCCCAGCAGGGATAACTTGGCCCCTCAGCAATGAATCCGTTGACTTCTGCAGTCTATGGTATGCACAGTTTGGGGGTGGGTTTCTCATGCAAAACCTTAAAACCCACGGTGGAAACCTCTGTCATGGGCTGCTCAGTGGCACCAGGTCCAGCATCATTTTTCATTCCTGTAAATCCCAATAGTGACTTAAAAATGAAGTTTAAAAAGAAACCCAGAACTTTTGCTTTCTTTTTAGGTAGAGGACCATACAGGACTGAAATTTTCAAGCTTTCAGTGATACATAAAATGCACACATACAACTCCAGGAACCCCAGCTACTAGGAAAAGTACCACTTCCCACGAGTTTCTTGGTAAAATCATGGCAGTTTACAACTGAATGGCAAATATAAGCTACCTAAAGCCAGCTGCTTTTCTGAGCCTGTTAACGCTGCCTGCACTTCTCCGGCCTGAATATCGACATCTCTTTTCAGAATCTCTGGTTGGCTGTGAAAATCTAAACAAAGCAACACTTGCTGCCCCTGGACTTCAGAGACCTCTGATGACCCTTGCTGTTGATGGACAGACTGTGGAGTCACCTCCACCTTCATCACAGTGGAGAGGAGAAGCCACCTTTTTCTTCTTTTGCCCAGCCTGAAGGTGCATCTACACCAATGGTTTGATTTTCTGGCTGCCTCTGGGCCATCTGTACCACGTGCGTGGGTGTAGGTTCATTCCCCAGCTTCCAACCAGCTTGTTCTTCCCAGTGTGGAACCCTGAAGGTAGGTTGCTCCTGGGACCTCTTCTCACCTCTTCTCTTGACTCCACTAAGGCTGGTCCTCTCTGCCCTCACAGCTCTCCATACCTCACTCTGAGGGAGGCACTGTGTATTTTCAATAAACTGGGATGGGGTTAAATTAAGATTTTTCTATTTCTGGCCAAAGGAAGAGGGACTGGTGTCAGGTACCTGCTATCTGTCAATGACCCCTATGGAAAAAAGGAAACCTATCCTATCTATTACTGTTGTTGTTGTTATTGTTATTATTATTTTTATATTTTATTATTTTATTTTAATGGTTATTGTTATACTAAGAACCCACTGATGCCGTCTCATTATATTGTTAAAGTCAACGTTTTCCCCGTGCACAGCATTCTCCGTCCTGGGAAAGATAAAG
>NW_010248298.1:0-1069 GCF_000690775.1 Eurypyga helias | reverse complement strand
CAAGTCCTTCTCCTCAGAGCTGCATGTCACATGCAGGAACTGTTAATACTTAAACAGAAGAAAATACAGGTTTTTGATTACAAATTGTTCTGCTTCTTGTCATTGTTGGCTGAACACAGGACCTATTTGACTCTCCTGGTGATTTGCTTCCAGATCTGCATGGCAAATGGTCCTCGTACAAAACCTCACATTATTTTACCTCCTTGCTAACAGGGAAGGAGTATCGACTCAGATACTTCAAACTTCAGGACTGATAGAAGCAGGAGAAGTGCCAGTTTTACTGTACGAGTCAAGATACATAACAGCCAACCCGCATCACCAGGCATCTTGTCATACCAACCTAGTTGTGCGGTTTCAACAAACTAAGGAGACCCTCCAATTAAATCTTTCTACTCTTAAGCGTAACATACACGGTTTTACCATCAAAATCCAGTTCAGTTGAGTGCTTATATATAAATCTTAATTCATGCTTTGTACAACTCATTTTGAGGACTAAAAGGTTATTGGTTAGAAATAGAATCTTGCATTGTTTTAAAATAATTTTTATGGTACATGGTTTTTTTTCTTTGGTTGTTTTTCCTCCTAAGGTTGTTCTGTCAGAATCCTTGGGAAGTGGTGTAATGTTCACAGTACTTCTTGCCTTAATAGGCAGTAGGATGTAGCAGAGGCAGAAGGATCATTGGGTTTTCTAGGTGTAAATGAAACATTCCCATCACTTCCAACACAAAATATGTAACCAAGACATTAAGAACTTCAGTAGGACACTGAAACATAGCAATGAGCAACCTGGAGTGGAAAAAAAAAATTGAATTAATTTAGCCAGGAAACAAGGAATTAAAAGCAGTCTTTAAGCATTTCTGTGAATTAATGTGTACTGCAAGTGTGTAGAATGTAAACTTCAGAAGTGAGGGCTGCTGCTGGTAAGACTGTTCAAAGCGCCCGTCATGTCATGGTGCAAAAAGAGGGTCTACTTTAAAATGGAACTAAGCATGTAGTTCCTGGGATAGGTTCTTTTACTGTATTATGGAAGTTTCTTTATATCAAAATATTATGCATATATTTTATTCCA
>NW_010248297.1:93222-97421 GCF_000690775.1 Eurypyga helias | reverse complement strand
GGCTAAGCATGGACAACGCCGTTGTGGAAGAAGTGGCTGCATCGCTGGTGAGAGAATTTCTCAGTAGAAAGGTAACTTGTCTCGATTTTCTCCCAATAGTACCAATGAGAATGACAACATGTGAAGTGCAAAAAGATTAAGGAGTACTGGGGGTGGGGTGGGGGACGGGACACACTTCTTCCAGCCTTAAAGCTGCTGGACCGGAACCGTAACAAGCCTCCCGGTAAGTACCTGCACTACATTGCCCACAATACCTTGTATCGCTGGATATGGCAGGCAGCCAGCTTCCTCCTGGGATGGGAAAGCGCCAGCCTTCCCACACGCGCCTGCTAAACCCCAGCTTAAGCAGAGAAATGCTGTTTCAGGGGCTTTCCTCATTAATTACCTCTCTTGCCGTCGTCCTTCTGTGTACAAGAGGCATACAAAGCTTCCCGGGACAAATACTAAAAGGTAGTTTTCCCGGTTTTCAGCAACAGCTTGGCAGATGGATCCGGGGTGGGGTGAGGGGGTGCAGGGAGAGGGAAGAGGCCATTGTACTTTTCACAGTCTGGAAAGGCACCTTCACAATTCCAGGTGGAAGTACCCACCTACGTACCTTCAGTCCTAAGGAGATCTTGCTGATGTCCAGCCCAGGCAGTGCCCCGTCTGAGCAATGAGCTGGCTCATATCAGAAATTAAACAGCCGCTGTCTAATTAAGCACTGCATGAACCTCAATTTTCTTCACCTGTTTCGCACCCAGTCTCCAAGTGCACCTTTTCAGTGTTTGTGAACAAAGTTGAAACCTTTGCCAGCCGAATTTCAGATGCTGAGCTCATGATTTGCCATTTACTGCCAGGCTTATGAGAAGCTCAAGTCTGTCAGTTCAACCGATTGCAAGAATTTTTCAAATGAAAGGTATTTTACATTTCTGAGCTAGATACCTTTAAAGGTAAAACTGAACAAAAGCATCAAAAGAAAGGGAATGCCCTCCTGGTAAAACAGACCATACAGCTCTCTAGTACTAACTGACACCTGAATCGCTGGATGTATTTTATATTTATATACTCTGGAGTGAAAAAAAGGGGCAGTGATAACCATTCATGCTTCTGCACCCCTGCTTCCTCCAAACTTTAACACACATCAGAGCCAACAGCAATAACAACCCTTTATTTACCACGGGTTGTCCATAGTTGCCTAAATCTAATCCTATTTTTTTTTCATGTTTGGTAATTTCCATCTCACAGACAAGATAGCGACCTTAATTATTCCCACATCTGTGGGCTGTAGCAATGCAGGATTGTACCACTGAAGTACAGGTTCTAAGGGTTTGCTTGTTACTAATTACTGCCATCCAGAAGTTTCATGTTACATCCAACACAGTCAACAACAAAACATTAGTTAAGTTGCAGTGTCTCAAGAACACCGAAATCTCACACTCTTCCTTCTCAGGGTTTGAAGAAAACCATCACTACAATGGACCGAGAGCTTCCACGTTCTGCCCTTAGCATCAATAACAGGAATGAACTTCGAAACGTCCTACATCTGCACTCCTTGTACAAACAGAACAAGGTAAGGAAACAGATCATGCTGCCCAACGTGTGGCATCATGTATCACGGAACCAGATCACGACCGTAGTGTATGTCCAACTGCAGAGAACTCAAGCTCGTGTCTGGGACTGCATTGCCGTCGACACACATTCTCTGAGGAATGGAGAGCTCAGCTTTTAGACAAGATTATCATTTAGGTGAGATTGCAGCTCATGGGATGGAGCTGAGAACCTGGCAGTTCCTGAGTTACTCACCTTTTCCATCATTATAGCTGGACTATTAAATTTTGGAAGTACCCTTACATGCCCATGTGTATTTGCAACTTTATAGAAAACCTGGCAGATAAAATTACACTTCCAGCATTTATTCTTTGAAATGAAATATAGACAGCAATATTTGATCACAGGGACATCAATAGATAATTACCATTTCGAGGTCACTTGTGACTTAAGGCACTGTGATGCTTTTGGTAAGCAGCATGAGGCTTATCCCATAACAAGTCACTTCAAGAAAATCTCCCAGTGTAGTTACATCACTATAGCAGACATCAGAGCATTTTTTATTTAAGCTCTAAACTTCTGTGGTTTTGGGGTGGGGTTTTTTGCTGTGATGTACACAGGACACATTTTCCAGAGTGTTATACCGTTGAAAAACAGTATAACAAATGGGGTGTTGCCCTATTAAGGGTCATCCCAAGCACATGAATAGAGTTCTCAGTTCCATACTTCTGTCTGAAGTCAGCTACTACAAATACTTGCAGTTCATTCTACATTCTTCTGATATTTACCAGGTACCATTAGAAAAGGTGTATTCTAGCACAGTTACCATTCTTGACAATGTTTATCCGAAATGAGATTAAGGAATGACCGAAACAGGTTGTTTCTTCTGTATCAATGCTTACTTCATCAACACCTTTGAGCTCTTAACATTCCCTAGCTGACATCTTTGATCTCCCTGTAATCTGTATAGCCACATCTAGGGTAAAACCACAAGCAGCTATTTCTAGAAAGCAGTTAACGTGTTCTGCTTACAGTGTAAAAAGAATAGTCTGTGTCAGGCTGCAGCAGGACTAAAAGAGTTTCTATAATCACCAAGAATTTTATCTTTCTTTTTGGACAGGCAAAGGAGAACCCACTGAAAACACTTCTGGAAATTATTACCAATTACTTCCTTGAGCATCGTGGGACTTCCAGAAGCATCGGTTCCAGTTCTGCTCTGTCAGCTCCTCAAAGTAAGACCTCAACATCTCATCCACTCGACTTCACGGATGACGATCATGTGCGTGGGAGTACCAGCATGCCCGATGAAAGCCAAACTCAACCCTATAGGTACAGTCTTACTTCCTTCTCTTTGCCCTGTCTAGCCAATATTTTTTTTTACTTAAGGGATATAGTGTTAAAGCCTTTATCATTTATACCTCCAGCTACACTATCTTTTATTAGTTATCCTAGTAACACAAAGCTTAAATTTCTAGATTATTAAAATCTGCTATGCAAGTCACCCTTCAAAAATGCTTATATATTCTCTACTGATTACAAAGATGGGTAAACTCGCTATGTCTTTCAGCCACTGAGGCACATCAAAATCTGAGCTTTTATGCCTTGCAAATTGGAAATATTAAAATTTAAGCATATTCTGATGAGAAACTAACCATCTGCACACTCAAATTACAGGTATATTTATGCCTTACATAATCAAAGGCAAGGCCTACTATCTTGAATTCACCATTAAGAACAGTTACTTCTTGCAAAATATCTGAAAAGAGTACGTAACCAAGTCTTTCAACTGCATTTATTAATGCCTGAAGGTGGAGTAACAGCCCTAACTGTGCTTCAATAGCAAGCTTAAAATGGGCACAGGACAGCAACCTGCATTCCCAGGTTTGACTCTCAGGGAATTAATCTTATTTTAGTCCTCATCCAAAACACATCACACTCAAAGCAGCTATGCCTGAGCGTCAGTGCTTGCAAAACCCAGCAAGTCCTTCCTCACCGGGCAAGAGACCCAAGGTTTTGATGCTCCCAGCTCAAAACTGACACTTGAAAAGGAGGCAGCGCAAAAGAACGATCAGCTGCTTCACTTTTTTCACATGCAGCAGCTTCTAGCATGCTGTCAGCGATCATCTCTCCCCCCATCTGCCACTATCCCACCTCATACACCCTCAGAGCTTGCACCGGCCTCTTTACTCCCCCTTTGCCCTAGACAGTGCCTGAACACCTTACTACGGCTAAAAGCTTTCTCTTAGAGGAATCCTCTGATCCCGAGTAGCAGAGAGAACACCCCACCACACTCCCAATAACATGACAATCCCGACCGCGTCCCGCGGTACTTATAGCCGCTGTGCGCATGCGTGTTGGCAGAGCGGACCGATAGGGCGGGGGAAACCGCAAAGCGCATGCTCGGCTGGCCCAGAGCGGCCGTCACTGCGCCGGAAGTGGTGCGTTATGGGGCCGCTCTGCTTTACCCCGGAAGGTACTCTATGGTTGTAGTCCTCCACCGGCGGGGAAGACATGCGCAGTGTGGTATTTGAGTTGAAACCCCAATACACCTTCCCCACACACACACACCTGAACACAAAATGGCAGATTAAAGGCAAATTGGAAAGATAGTACTGAGTTGCAGGTTTGCATTAAATCCTGTGTGATTTTGTACCAATTTTCATGCTTTCATA
>NW_010248297.1:25358-93196 GCF_000690775.1 Eurypyga helias | reverse complement strand
CTTCCTGGGGTGCGGGTGCCTGAAGTTGGCTGGAGGTGCAGGGAAGGAAAAATGGTT
Organism: Eurypyga helias; assembly: GCF_000690775.1. NCBI lineage: Eukaryota > Metazoa > Chordata > Aves > Eurypygiformes > Eurypygidae > Eurypyga > Eurypyga helias. Next base: position 93,139 of record NW_010248297.1, on the reverse strand, counting down.
CGACTGGGTATGACAGGGGAATGTGGATTTTGGGTCGCTATCCTGGTACCAATCAGTATTTGTAGGTGATTTTTCTCTCAAAACCAGCTGAGAATCTGACCCTTGCACACGGGTAGGCCCTCTTGGCTCTGTGGCTTCATGTTTCCCTTGGATCAGGTCTTGTCCCAGCCAGGCAGTCCGTACGCGTTTCCGCAGCACGGACGCAGGAAGAGGGTGCAAGGCTGCTGTGATAAGGACTGTCGTGGGCAAGTTGCCAGTTTGGTTCAGCCACGTCCTATTTCAGCCCACAAAATGAACCTGTGAGGCAAACACCATGGCGAAACGCTGCTCTCTGATCCTCCTAGCCATTTCCATCCCCTCCAGACAAGGAAAAATCAGGCATTACCAGGTTAACCAGCCAGTGCCTGAAATTATTCTTGATTTTAACGATCTGGATAATTTTTAACAATGCTTTCAGGAGTGGAGAGTATAATTAGACAGGTAGTCTTCATCTGTTCCTTATTAAAGAGTCTTCACTTACCTCTTGAATTTTTTTTTTAATGTCTGTAACTGCTAAAACAGTCTCTAAGCTGACACATTGTGTCCTTTGGCAATGAGGGGTTATGTGGTCCTAGGTCAGGAGTAACAGTCCTCAGATTTCCTAATGCTCCCAGGGACTCATCACGCTCCCTTCAGTTTATGTATGCAGTGTGTCTTCACAACACGAGACATACTGCTTCAAAAACCAATTTTTAACAGGTTAAATAAAAGGAATGTTTTTGTGGTACAAGGTGCTTAACCTCACGGAATTGCATTACTATGAAATAGGATGGAGAAAAACATCCTGGAGTGAAAATCAAGTTTAAGGACAGTTACCATAACGAAGGCTAGTTCATTTTATCAGCTGACACAGAAGAGGTCTCAGTGAAGTGGAAACAATGCAGTAAAAGAACTTCCATCTAACAGTGATCTAATATTATGCAGGCAGTGAAACAGATCCTGATGAAGGAAATCAGGCTTGTCATTATTTCTTACAGGCTCAAATGACAACTGGTGTTTTTTTGGTAGTAAGAACATGATTTGTTAAAAGATCTTCTAAGCAAAGAAATGCTTAGACTGTTGTACAAATGCAGTCACAGATCCAGGTGAATCTCACTTGCATTTCAGAAAAGCTTGTTTATAGCTTTACATATGTATAGGAAAACAGATGCAATCAGTCAACGACACCTCGTGTTGCTACCTGGAGGACAGGCTGAAGAATATGGAAGAGGTCCAGTAACAGCAGTGTAGCAACCTGTTATCAAGGAAGAGCCCAAATACAAAAGTAACTTTCTTTTTGAACTAAAATAGATGTTCGACATTTGAACAAGGAGTGAAAGGGGTCAGAAGAGTCAGTCTAAGTTACATGATAACAAAGGATGTTAGCAAAAGTGTTAACAAAATTTCAGGCTGCCAACCAAGCAGATGGAGAAAGAATGGGAATTGCTGGTTGTAACTTAGGGCCTGTCTGGCATGAGACATATATAGTTTGCATTCTGTGATGGTACTTATCAAAATAAGTAAGCATAAGATTAAAGCAAAGTGTTACACGTATTATAACCAATTATGCACATAGTAATGATACTGCAGTGTCCTGAAGACCTACATATGATTGTTTAAGTGAAAAGTGATTGTATTTGAGTACCACTGCTAGGTAATAAGTAACTTAATTTGATAGCAGTGCTTTTAGTAGCCACATAGGTGTTTTAATTTATTTCATTGTGCATTATTTTGCTGTTTGAAGTTTTGCTTTTTTCTTCCTTGTAGATATGATGTCGAGAATCCACTAGATAAAATCTTTCCATCCAGAAAACATCAGCACAAAAGTGAAAAATGCCACACAGGGACAATACACAACAGCCACTTCCCTTCAGATGGGGATAAGAAGTTAAAAGATAGTCGAGAAGATTTAAAAGCAGCAACGATTTCTGAGGAGCTGAAATCCACATTGAAGGACAAGCCAAGGCCCAGGTCTGGTCTCATTGTCAGAGGAATGATGGCTGGACCAGTAGCAAGTTCACCAGAGGTGATTTCCAGCACTTGCAAAATATTTGGCTAGGCCATGGATTTTATATCTAACCTTCTGCAATGAAGTCATTTGCAAATAATATTAAAATTACTTCTGCATGCTAATCCATTAAATCTGCAATCTGAAAATATGTGGTAAGTTAGGAAAGTTAGGTTCTGGTTAATTCAGAAATTCAAACTGTTCTAGATGTAACCACTACCACGCAACTACCCCCGGCATCTTAGGTTACAGAATTTCCTCAGAAATCTTTTCCACGCCTGATATCTCTCTCTTTTGACAGATGGGATTTTTAATTTTCCTAGGAAAATTGCTTTTTTTAATCTTAGAAGTATTTATGGCTTTCAGAGATTTCTTAGTGTCTTTCCAGTGAAACGTTTTATATGACTTGGTTTCCTCTGAGCAGCATACAACCCCAAAAGTAAGCTTTTAGGAGGTGTTTTACTGATGATCTTGGGTAAAAGAAAGCAGTTTTTAAAAGTATACAGCATCTTTAACTCTCTTTAAAATTTAAGTGAAAATATATGTCTTTGTTTATTTATTATAATTTAAAAAAAAAAATCAAATTTACTATTTAACCTGATTTCCAATACTGAAGTAATTGCTTAGCCCAGAAATTAGTGATAGACCTTTTCTTTGCTTTACGTCTATTTAAAGATGCTCAAATTTTAATCTATGGCTTTAATGGCACTTACTTCTAGGATGTGCAAAAAAGGAGGCTTTCAAAACGATCCACTAGCATAAGCAGCACAACACAGTTCAAGGGTGAAGAGCATGACGAAAATGACACGAGTGTCCCAAGTACTGATTTTCAAGAAAGTAAAGGATCTTCAACACAAGTGAATTTGGAGTTTGCATCAAAGACTATGTCAAGCTCACACACAAGTTCAGGCTCTGAAAAGCTAAGAAACATTGCCAGAGATACAGATGACGCTCTTGCAAAACTGCTGTGTGAAAGAGAGAGGGCTAAGACAGAAGAAAGAAGGTCAGTTCCAAGCTTTGGTACAGACAGCAACGAAAAAACCTGTAAAGTGAGTGCCCCTCATAAACATTCAGGGGCTGGAAGAGAGAAGAGAGAAAGATCCATCAAGAAGAATGAGAGTTGGTTGTCAGGCCACAGGTAAGAGTATTTGTAAGCATATTAACTGAAATCTAGTGGCAGACTGGGAGTGACTGAGATACGTTGAGGGGAAGTAGCTGGAAGAGGTGAAGGTACTGAAAGGCAGAGAAGTTTTAAGGTTTAACTTCCTCACTTTTGACATCCCAAACCGCTCAAGTTCACTCTGGAAGCAGAGGCAGCGGGGTCTGACTCCATACAACTCTTGTTTCTTTTTAGAGCTAAGCCATCACTTCATCCTTTCCTTTTCAGGGTGGTTTATTATTATTATGTATTATTGCTTCAAGCTCAACATTAATTGATGTAGAAAATACATGTTCAGTGGGCTTTTGACATCTTCCCAGCAAAGTTGTTAAGAGTAAGTGTATTCCTGGTATTTGATAATCAATTAATATATAGTACATTATTTCTGAGTGTTAAAGTGTATTGGACTGGGTGAAGTTCTTTGGGAAGACTGACTTCACTGACTTCACTCAGCTGTGGTTGGCTGTGCTGCCACTTCCTAACCTTATGCAGTAATTGTGGAGTGGGCAGAAAAGGAGAAGCTGGTCTGAAAGGGGACTGCCCCAGTGCACCGTTTTGTGGGAAGTACTCTGGTACTGAGCTCCCTTGTTGTAGTTTCCCTCCTTCAGGACTGCTTTGGTTTCAGCAAGACAGAAGAGGGAGCTGTGTCCTAAGCAGAGTCCTTGTAGTCTGTTTCCAAAGCCAAAACGGGGTCGTGCCTGCCAGCTAATTGAGTTAGAGCTGGTGGAGCATTTCAATTCATTCTGCGCTCTGAGCTCCTGAAAACTCTCACTGAAATCAGCAGGACTGCTGATACTCCTGAAGTTAAGTGGAAATAACAGAGAGTGGAAGCGAGACTCCAAATAAACATCGACCGTTACGATCTAAGACCAGGCTCTTGCAAGACTCTGGGCAGATCTTGCAGTGTTGGAGAGCCTTTCAGCATCTGACCGTAGTCTTGAGCATTTTGAAGCATAGAAAATTACAATGCAGGAGTGGATATTTGTCTGGATCCTCTTCCATTCTCTCTTACTGCTACCTGATGCTTCTGACAAAAGTATTTAGATGAGTAGCTGCAAATCTATATAGGATTAACCACAGCTCGTTAATTCACAGGCATCTGCAATTCTGGTTTTGTTTCCCATAGAAAACTGAAGACATGGAAACTTATTTTTCCTTCCATTTGCTGTGCATTTTCATATGCAAAAAAATACTATTGTTGCATACACGCTGCAGGCATCCATTGTCTACACAAGAGAAAAAAAATGAAGCAAAACCACTGCCATGCCTTAAAAGACAAGCTGGATGTTAGCAAATAAATGCTTACAAACTGAAGGGGCAGAAATACCTAGCTGTGAAAACATCCCGGGGAAATGCAGATCCACAGCATTTTGAATCTCACATTTTAATGAATTAAATGATTGTGCTTTTTATTTCATTAACTATCTAATTCTTAGCTACTTCATGAAGTGGGTGAGAGTAGCCATATTTGTGACCTGATATTTCAGTCTTATAATATCAACATGGTTAAACATGTGAATACCATATTTCACACAAAAGTTTCTCCTCTTTAAGACTCGGAGGTCCCATCTTTGTTCAAATAGATACCATTTTGCTAACTTGACAGTGAGGAGTCATTTGGATTTCTGTGATGGTGTAAATTAAATGCTTACCTGCAAAGTGGGCTGTGTAATTCAAGAGTGAGCACTAAGTTTTCTGAAATGACAGACCAACACACCTACCACAGATAGGGGAAAAAAAAAAAAGGCAAATTCATTTATTTGCATTGCTATTGCTGCAATTCCTTGTTTCTTTTTAGGAAGATGGAATCAAGTTAGTGAATCAAATAGAGACTAAGGATACAGATGTAGTCTTTGCTTGTTTCTTGAATTGCTGAGAGCATCTGCTTTCAAATTCAGGTGACTCTAGTGATGGTTTAAAAGGCCAGTGCTTAACTGCAATTACCTAATTGCACATAACTGTAATAAAATGTTGACTTAATAGAAAACTGCTTGTTACTTTTTCAGTATACTTTGGACCCAATGTTGATCCCCTTATGGACATATTGTCATTACATAACAAGTGTACCACATTCCTTTAATCACAGAAAGATAGAGATGAAGAACAATTTGTTCACCGGTGTCTTCATTTATCTACATAGGACCTGGCAATATGATGTCCGAATTCTTCCCCAGTAAAGGGAGAATGGTGATTAGTGATTGCAGAGAATTAGAACAAGATTACTTTCTTCCTTGTATTACAGGGGCAACAGAAATTTTGGTTCTGTTGGTCAATGGTAGCTCGCTCTGTCATGACTGTATTCTTTTCCACTAGGAGTCATTCCATAAGGAAGTGTAATATGCTGTAGTTTACATACCTACTCAGAGGTAATAGTGAAGGCAATCTACAAGCCTTTTTATTAGAATTTCCTTATTTTTAATTAATCCAGAATAAAAGCAATATACAGGTGGCAGCAGATCTTGATGTATCCTCAGATGTAAGCAAACAGCAACTAACTTAATTTCTCAGTTCACAGAATCATAGAGTCACAGAATACCAGGTTGGAAGGGACCTCAAGGATCATATGGTCCAACCTTTCTTGGCTAAGTTATGGTCTAGATGGGATGGCTGAGCATGCTGTCCAGCTGAATCTTAAAAGCGTCTGATGTTGGGGAATCCATCACTTCCTGGGGAGATTATTCCAATGGCTGGTTCTTCTCATGGTGAAAAATGTTCCTTTTGTGTCCAATCAGAATCTCCCCAGCAGTAACTTATCCGTTACCCCTCGTGTTTTCCATGTGCCCCTTATGAAAAGGGACTCTCCATCTTCTTTGTAGTTACCCTTTAAATACTGGAACATGGTGGTAAGCTCTCCCCTAAGCCTTCTTTTCTCAAGGCTGAACAAACCCAGTTCTCTCAGCCTTTCATCATACAGCAGGCTTCCCAGTCCTTGGATCATCTTTGTGGCCCTTCTCTGGATCCTCTCCAGCCTGTCCACATCTTTTTTGTACAGCAGCGACCAAAACTGAGCACAGTATTGCAGGTGTGGCCTGATAAACACTGGGTGGGATAATGACTTCTTTATCTTTGTTGGTGATGCTCTTTCTGATGCAACCCAGCATCTTGTTGACTTTCTTTGCTGCAGCAGCACATTTTTCACTCATCTTCAGCTTCTTGTGTATCAGGACCCCGGAGACAGCGCTGCTCCCCAGCTGGGTAGATCCCAGCCTGTGCTGCACTGCTGGATTATATTTTTCCAGGTACAAGACCTTACATTTGTCTTTGAACTTCATAAGGTTCTTATTAGCCCACCTTTGCAGCCTATTGAAGTCTTACTGCAGGGTGGCTCTGCCGTCCGAAGTGTCCACTTCCCCCCTCAGTTTGATATCACCAGCAAACTTATCAGGGTACACTTGATCCCATCATCCAGATCACTTATGAAGATATTAAACAGTGTTGGGCCCAGTATTGATCCCTGGGGGTTCCCAGTTGTGACAGGTTGCCAGTTTGAAAAGGAGCTATTTACCACCACCCTCTGATGGTTTTGTTTATTGTAGTGTAGAAGTTGTGGTGTCGGTATTGGTAACCATACTGGTTCCTGGAAGCCGTAGGTACAGGAGTTTATTATGAGGACAGTATTTCAATCTGAGTTTTAAACTTAATTTTCTCATGAGTTGGATGTCTGACTTTTCATATTGCATGGCTTTAGCTTTTAATAGTTTAGATATAATGCTTCAGTAGTCACAGTACATTTCTTCTTTTCTGCCTAACCTATGTAATAGTAGCACAACCGTGAATATATGAAGTAAATAAGGAAAGGTAAAGGTTTGCTTTGACAGAGAAATCAGGCAGCAGAATCAGGTTGTGATACTTTACTATGTGACTTCATCATGTAAAGGTAGAGCATTGATGAGTTTTCTTACTATATTTAAAAATATAAACTTCATGTTAACGATCCAAGATTCAAACCTTAAAGTTGCTATATCTGTAGTTATGATTTTGTTAAAATGCTGCAAGTTCCACAGGCACTGGGAGAGATGAAGTTGAAGGAACATATTCAGATCAAAGGTAACAAACTATTAAAGACTTTGCCGAGTCTTTTAACATGGGCAGAGCTTTGAATGGCAGTGAGGAAAGGTTCTCTGCCACCTTTAATATCTTGAGATGGGGTCAGCCCTCCCTTGAGGAGGGAGGTTGGACCAGATGACCTGCAGAGGTCCTTTCCATCCTCAACCATTCTGTGATTCTCCGTAATGCTGAATCCCCTACAAGAAGGAAGTATTTATCACTAAACTGAGCACACAGCATGAAGAATGAGCCTCTGTAGTGGAATGGAATTCATGATCTTTGGGAACTGTAAAGAAATAAATAGCTGTTGAAGTTGATGCCTGAGATTGGATTAAAATCTTTCTATTGCTTTTCCAGAAAACCCGTGGAGAATAATGAGTTATCTGGGAAGGCTAAATGGTGTTAAAAGTTCAAGATTTCCCCGTATTTCATGGCCTGATCAAACAAAATTGGGGAAAGGCAAGTAAAATCACTTCACAGCAGTTGAGAAATAGCTCATCTGTCTCAGCTGCAGAGGTAGTATCAGCAACATACTACAGTTGTGGCTTGTGCAACCTCTGAAGTTGAAGTGCTCTCCAAATTTTCCATGTCCCTTAATTCTATCAGTGGAAGGTGTAGTAGTGATGTGGAAACCCTCCAGTTCTCAGCTGCATAGTTTCTAAATGAATAAATCTGAGCTAGCCAGCTGCATTGTGACTGCGCAGTACTGCAGCATAGTGGAACCACCTTATGCTGAGTTAGACGGGCAAATACTATCTGTAGACCTCAGTTTCACTTCCAGTAGAATAATATATTAAAAGAAGAATATATTGTGATGTTTGAATTCCTACTTTTCCTGTATAAAGCTAACCATCCTCCCTCCCCCAGTTCCAGGAAAAATAGCATAGAAACTAGAAGCAGAGCAATGAAAGAGGAAAAAAAGTGTAAAACTGGAATGAAACACCTAAGGGAACAAAAGGACTTAGCAGTCAGGACCTGAAGTTAAGGATATCTTGCCAATTTCATAGAAACTGAAAGGGAATGGTTATCAGAAAAGCAAAAAGAAATGGGAATATCATTATATCCTAACAAGTTTTCCTCCTGCCATTAGTAAGCAAAAGGGTACAGCAGTGGATCCCATTGTCCAAAGGCAGAGATCTGTAATACAGTTTCAGGAGTGAGGAAGATTAATTGATTCTCCACTCATCCTCTCATTGTGAGCAATCATCCTACTTATCCGGTTCTTCTAATTGCGTCTGCCATACCCTCCTTTGCCTTGCCATCAGTCTTGGCTTCAAACTGAATGTGAGCTAGTGGTTTCCTTTCAGAAGTCTGCCAGTACAGATGGATATTTTACATAGTAGGAACTGTTTTATGACTGTGTACCTTGGCTTCAGATGCCTTTTCCAACCAAAACCTAAGTGTCTTTGATGCATTTCATCCCCACCACCAAAAAAGTAAGTTCCAGTGAGTTCAGAGCCAGAATTTCTCTTCCTGCAGCAGTCTCTCAACTGAGTTTGCCTTAGCTGGGCACTCTTTAGTGGTTCCCAAAATATCACTCATTATTTGGTAATAAGCCTTTTTGTAGCAGTGCCCTGCATTCTAACACAAATAGGGTAGGGTTAGTGAATTGCAATAGAAACCAAGTTCCTTAGTGGAACATTACTCATATTTCATAGAATTTTAGAAATTACAGATGGAAAAGACCTTTTAAGGTCATTTGTTTCTATGGCAGATTATTCATTAGTGTGTATATATATATATATTTGCTGTCATACTTTTTCCAGGATTTAGTCTAGTCTGGTCTTAAATGACTCAAGTGACACTTCTCCCCTGAGAGTATATTCCAGTGTCTAGCAGTCCTTAGTCATAGGGATTTTTCCCTTATATTCACCTTGCATTTGTTTTTTTCTACCGTATTATCCATAGCTGAAGTTGATTTTTGATTGATCTTTCGATTCCTTGCTACGTATTCACCTCAGTTAAAAAACTTGTAAATTTCTTTCGTATGCCTTTAGGCATTTTTTGTCTAAAGCTGATATCGTCTGCTTGTGTTTTTATCTTTCCTGCTCTGAAATTTTGCTCCTGTTTTTCTGTTTAGGTTTTCTTGATTTGTTTTATTTTTCTTCCGTGTATTTAAGGACTGCTCTACCTTTGTCGCACTGTGACTCTCACTAATACGGGGTAAGAACTGTCACCTGCTGCTCATGGCACGATTCTCAGTGTTATAAAATCACATTAGCACACTTGTCACTGCAGTTTATCACAGGCATAAGCCTTCTTACTTTCAGTTTCAAGCACATTGAATGCAAAGTGTCTCCTCAGTATTTTAGTGTGTTTTCCTCAAAAATGGCCTAATTAATAAGTGTCTCTAATCTTTGGTAAGGCAATATGTGTTCCTATGGAAAAGGTACCTTCCTTCAACTCCCTGCATTTCTATGTAAGACTGGAAAGGGGTGAATGGCTTTACTTTGCTTTCTGAATAACCTATAGTTTTCTTCATCCTGAGTGGGGACCAGTACAGGTGAACCGAACCCATTGTGTTACTGTAAATTCCTGCATTTTTACTTTCATATATCCCTGAAAATTCACTTTTATGGATCTGAGAGATCTTTAGAGGAAAACAAAATACTAATCATCTTAAAAGATAACCGTTAACTCCTTAAAAAGTATATGCAGGCTTTTTATATTCTTTTAGGTATCTCAGACCTTGAAAATAATATTTTGAAAGTGTTATGGTCCTTAAAGGATTAATATTCATGCTTTCTGTTATTCACAGGAATGAACAAGATTATTTTCTATGTGAGGACCAAGTCTATACCTGTCAGTTACATGTGATCGAATGCCTAAAACTGCCAAGATACCCACACATATTTATCCTGCATCATTCCTGGCCACAAACTGTGCTGATTTACGTTAGGACATTGGCAGAGAATATTGGCCATGAGTTACTGAGCAAGGCCAGAGCAGGATTTGACATTCCCTCTGTCAGCATAAGCAAAAAGCAGAGCACAAGCAATCCAGGAGGTTTCTGGACTGCACTGATGATAAGCTCCTCATCGAGGAATTTTTTCCTGTGAGGGTGAAAATGCTGGAACAGGTTGCTTAGGGCGTCTGTGGTGTCTCCATCCTTGGAGATACTCAAAACATGACTGGACATGGCCCTGAGCAACTTCCTCTAGTTGAACCTGCTCTGAGCGGAGGGTTGGTCTAGGTGAGCTCCAGAGGACCCTTCCAACCTCAGCTACTCTGTGATTCTGAACTCATGACAGAAATAAGAGAGCCGAAGCAGCTGCCCTCTTTTAAATGTGGACTGTCACTGAAACAGGAAAATACAGTTCCTCGTGAAGGTTAATATATGAATGTCAGTTTTCATAAAGAATACTGATCAACATTTCAGTTTTAATTGTATTTTTTAAATACTGTTGAATTTCCATCTCAATGGAAAAATAATTCAGCAAAGTTAGGTACTGTACATTATTTACTCAACAGTTATGTTAGGCTCCAGTCTTTTCTACTATGCATTTTAGTGTAAAAATAGGTGTTCTAGGAGTAGTGAATTCTGTATTTTTTTCCCAGTAGGCTATAATATTTCACTGTTATCTAGAGAATTAGTGTGTCAGATGAGATTGCTTTGGCTAAAATAATGTCTGGCGCTTTGGTAAGTAATAAAGTTTTGATCCTGTGAGATGTTGAGCAATTCCTAAAAGTACCATCACCTTGATAGCCTGTTCTGTGCAATGAAGTCTGAGCTCGGATGGCCGTATTGTTATAAACTAGAATCAGTCCGAAAACCCCAACTGGTTTAAGTATGTGCCAGCATATTCAGTGACATGCAGTATGTATGAGCAATGTCTGAGGAATTCATTAAATTTTTCCCACTATGAGAGGAAGAGGATGTATTGGGCATTGGTGGCATTTCTAGGAAATAGGAGTTTAGTCAGAGTGCAACATTTCAGATAAAAGCGTGGAAAGGAATGCAGAGTTGGAGCAGCCTAACAGTAAATTACCTTTGCATGTTTCCTTCCATCTTTGTCTGTTTGTGATCTGTGTATAGCACCAGGCATTGTCCTTAAGCCACACGAAGAAGCACATGGCGTCATCTCAAGCTTTCGTCAATGCTTCGGTGTGGCTTTGTAGGCAGGAAGCACAGTAAGAATAGTGGGGTCGGCACCTTCCCTGAGAGACTAACCAAACCCTTCTGGAGTGTGCTCAGCTGCCAGCCGGGGAATAAGGCTTTATTTAATTCTTGTAGTTGGCAATCAGAAGAATGGCTGTCAAACAAAACAGGGTCATCTTTGGGGAATATGGATTTAACTAGCCCATACACAAAAAGAGAGACAGATTGTAGTTGCCAAATCACTCAGTAGTGAAAACCTTCAAGTATCTGGAGTTGCATAACACCTTTTATAACATAATGCTTGGACCGGAAAAATGAACCTAAAATAAAAGTAACTATTGTGACTTTTGTTTTGTGCCAATGGATTTATGGCATCAGAGCCTTCGACATAACATCTGTGTGTGCTGCCATTTGCCCTTTTAGTATTTTTCCAGCACTCCATAGGAAGAAGCACTTTGCAATTACTGGAAATGGCAAATGGCTTCTGTATCATTTCTTTATTTTTGGAAAGGACGTAAAACTAGAAATGTCCAGCTCATTGCCTGAAATGCATTCCGTCAATTGAGAATTTGCCTTGCTCATGCAGACATAGAGGGACTCCAGATTTTCTCAAATGTACAGCAAACAGACAGCATACGTCCTATTTTGCTGGTAGAGCTTCACCATTTCCTTTCACTGTGTCTAAGTAGAGCATCGGGGGGGAGCATAGTAGGAAGCAGCATAAGAAATTACCTGCTCCTTAAAAAGCAGTTTTTTGCAGTTAGCACAAGGAATTTTTGTCCCGTGTGTGTCACTCCCCCTAAGATTACTTTACCAGGAGGTAAAATCTCTGTCCTGCATGTGCTCACCAATAGGCTATTATCTGTATTCATCTTTTTTTATAATAAAATGAGATATAAAAAGAGAATTACCCAACTCCTCAGTGTAAGCTCTTGTCTTCCTCCAATTTACCATCTGATGTTAGCTTTCAGGAAGATAATTTATTTTGCTAAAATCTTTCTGGTCACAGTGGTTTGGACTGTTAAAAATCTGAGGTTTCTGACAGAAAATGTAAGGCCATGAAAATTCCACATGCTTAAAAATAAATGGCCTAAAAGGTGAAGACCAAAGCCAAACAGGGCAGGTACAGAATGGAGGGTTGTACTCACCTCCACTGATGCGAACTGATTGAGTGTTGAAGCCTGGGATCCCTCCTCAATGCTTTAGGTAGTGTCTCTTAGCTGTTGTCTTGTAAGCATCTTCATTTAATAGAATTTTAGCTCCCTGCTTTATCTTACTGATACTCAATTGTTTTGCTGGCAACTGTTTTGAGTTGCTGGATGTAACGGGCAGTTCACACGAGTAATACCGTGCTCCTTGAAAATTCCACTGTGGGGGTGTTGCACTGAAAAATCTTAAGATACAGTATGAATAAAGGAACTATGCTTTTATTATAGGGTTTTTAGCTGGAGTTAAATATTCATTCATCACCTATGAGGAAGCATTCTGTCAAGATGAGCCCAACTCATCATGCAGCTCAAGCCGTCTTGTAGCTTAACCTGTGATTATAATTTTTTTCTTTCATATACAAGCCTTCCCAGCAATAACTTAGTTTTCTCCTGAATTGTCACTACAGTTATTAAAATTCAACAGGACAAGAGCAGATTTATTAGAAATTACTCTTTCAATGATAATTTTTTTCATTTATCTTTTCATATCTGTCATTCTGTTTATGAATTATTTTTTCATACTGCTAATGCACCAATCAAATTGGATACAGTGCTTAACTAAAAAGGAAGTTTGGAGAAATTAAGTGTATGACTTCTGTTCCCTTTGTCAACCAGACTTACAAGCATGGCAAAATGTATATTCCCTCTTCTTGACAAGGTTTTTTTTCCCCATAGAAATACATTGGCTGGTATTGATTATGATAATTTCCTTTGCATCTTTACAATAGTTTTTAACAATTCAGTTTTTATATTTTTTGCCCCAAAGCAGTGGCAAGCTACATCACAGGTAATGGCATTGTTTAACCTTTCACAAATAGTTAAGAGTCTCAATTTTTTCTTACCTAGTCTCCAGACCTCACTCACTATACCAAGAATGTCAAATATATCTGTATATGGCATAACAGCACAAGGCCATAGGATTGTGTTGTGAGTTATGGGCATCCTTCTGACACTAAATTATTGTGCAGAAAAGATGTATGTCTGGTAGAAAAGCTGTTGTAATCAGACAGTGAAAATAAGTTTTACCAACACGGTTACCTTAAAGCCACTGGTGATCAGTGTTTATTTTTCAAGCCCCTTTGTTTATTTGACCTGTTGTGTATGGTAGTATAAATAGGAAATAGTGGAATGTGCATGCATTATTGTGCTGAGAAGTGCTTTCTCTGTGAGTTCAGTTATTCTGTGTAAATTCATTTTTCAGCAATGCATGAGGATCAAGAATGTTCAAATATTTAGAGAAAGTACTGTATAGAATGTTTATAATGAAATGTATTTTCTTCCTGTCCCATTTTTCTGTCATGATGGATGACTTCCCCGTTCTTAAGTATTCTAACTGTACAGTTTTACGTGTACAATAAATTTTCCTGGAAGAATAACCATCTGCTGAAATGGAAATAGCAATAAAGGCCCTGACAGTGTTTTGAGAAACACAAATTCCCTTTAAGGAGGGAACCTACACCTGCAAAAATACCCCACTTAACCAGATAACACCCTTCATCAGTCTTTGATGTCAGCACTTTCCTCAGCTTGATGGGAATTTCCTATGCCTTGAGAATTCAAAGCACTTTGCGGCCCGGGCTTGGTTCTTCCTGGAATGGGTGTAGAACCAAAATCTTTAGACTTTCCAGAATGCAGTGATGTTACAGAGATTGTTGCCAGGTGAGCTATATATGAAGTGTACCATAGCTGACTTTATTTTCATTTACAGATCTTCTCAGATGAAACACTACCAAGGAGAAGGGTTTGGGACAACAATGAATCAAGGGTGCTAATTTGATGTAGGGAGTGATCTAGAAGATCTCATACGGTACCTATACGAGACCCAAGTCCTTCTGAAGCAGCAGCTGAGGCTAGATAGGATGCTGTAACCTGTAATGCTTCATTCTTAGGTGTTAAGAGCTCTGTTTTTGCAAAACTAGACTGAAATGGGTTGACCCAGGAAGAAACACATTAATCTCTAGGAAACAACAGACAATAGCCTGCAATCTCAGACAAAACAAAAATATGGATTGAGGTTATGTTTAAGTGCTGTTAAGTGACATGAGTACTTGGCTGAAAAACATTTTATTGGCAAATTTATTGTTAACGAGACCATTTCCCTGACCAGAAGAGAGAAAAATACTCGCAAGTAGCTAGCAGAAAGAAATGTCAGCTGAAATTCAACAAAAAAGCAAAGGAGTGATCTGATTGTATTTTAAAATATACCACAGTCAACTCTACATCACATTATATTCAGTGAGAGCTCAATACTATTTATTCCACTGTATGAATTTTCTCTCAGTCTTCCTTTTTATATTGACCTGCTGGGTATCCTCTTTTATTTTTACTTGAGACCCTAGTAACATGGGTTATTCATTTCTATTCTGTCTTTTCTGAACTGTGGCCACCCACATTTCATTGCATAAATTCCTTAACTTGTAGAGAAAAAGAAAAGTGTTTATTTTCTTATAGTATCAAAGACTATCAGTGAGAAAGGTGCCAAAAGGCTTTTAAACTGTAAAATTCCTGAGTGTGATATGTCTGTGTTCTGTTTTTATACATCTTTCACACGCTGAAAAAGGAAATTAAGTTAATGGAAAGTATGTGACATGACAGAAGTTGTTGCTATAATATGATGCATACAAAGAAAGTTGCTGAGGAAATTATTCCATACTATTTTTGAAAGGACTGTCAGTGCAATACCTTTTTTCCAAAGCAAAGGCCAATGATGCAGTATTGCTCTTTCGAGAAAAAACCCAAACCTGTCTTTTTACAGTAGTTATTTGAAACTTTTCCGTGGTCCTGAATTCATTTTGGTATGAATTCAACAGGAAAAATAAACCTATCTCATCTCCAAAAATCTAACATTCTATTTTAAGTTCTGACTTCAGAGCCAAGTTTAAATGCTTAGTCCTCTTAGTAGTTGTTTATATGAATTTTTAACCTGTTATTTATGTAATATACAATTAAATCACAATGCCAGTTGAACAACTGATACCTATCAGTGGATTGAAAACTTAACCATGTAAAGGAAGCCAGTCTAACACCTATTCCCACATTATCTGGATATTTCAGGTAGTTCAATGACTGATTTGAACCTCAGCCTCATCGCTGTCAGGGATGAAAATTTCATTTTATGTACTGATCTTCGAACTCAGAGGAAGTCACATATAGATGAGCATCCTCAGTTGCTGCAGGCAGTATAAAATCTGCCCTCATACATGAACTTGCAGGACCTGACATATATTGAAATACAAATGAAAGGAAACTGATGTTGAAACAAGACTGAAATCCTCAATCAATTGCAGTGTATTGCTCTGTGCTGGCTGCTCTTCCTGACAAGTCAAGGAAGGTGATTACACCCTCTACTCTGCTCTCCTCAGACCCCACTTAGAGTTCTGCACCCAGCTCTGTTCTGGGGCCCACAACATCAGAAGGATATAGACCGGTTGGAGCAAGTCCAGAGGAAGTCCCCCCAAAAAAAAAAAAAAAAAAAAAGGAAAAAAAAAGAACCTGGAATGCAAAAATCAGCTCAGGATACATCTTTTTTTGCACATCATCATAAGTAATAGAAGTTCTTCAGTCAAATTAAACCCCAGTTGTTGCTGTGGAATTTGATGGCATTTATTGGAGCGGCACAAGTGTAACTAATTATCCATGTAGAGAAAATTTAGTATGCCATGTTTTCTGCA
The DNA here is from genome assembly GCF_000690775.1 of Eurypyga helias. Classification (NCBI taxonomy): domain Eukaryota; kingdom Metazoa; phylum Chordata; class Aves; order Eurypygiformes; family Eurypygidae; genus Eurypyga; species Eurypyga helias. The sequence continues at coordinate 76,929 of NW_010248297.1, read as the reverse complement.
ACACAGCAGAGGAAGAATAACCACCTTTCTCAGCTCTAACCTGCTGGCAGGGATTTTCAAACTACAAATAGAGCAACGCTGTTGTCACCAGGAAGGTGATGTTACAGCACAACTTAGTCAAAGCAGGTGAACCCTTGAGCATCAATAAGATCAACAGGGGTTGGAACTGGGTGGTCTTTAAGGTCCCTTCCAACCCAAACCATTCTGTGATTCTGTGATTCCTGAAGTTCAGCTTTTCTCCATTCAAAAAGTTTTTGCTCTAACACTGTTTATTTCTTTATACAAAAATGTTACTGAGACTGAACTCCCTTAAATAGAACATTCTGAAAGCTAAAAGTGAAAGCCATTGAATATGTTTTTTATCTGCATCTTTTATTATCTCCACATACACACATACCCTCTGTGTATATATATACACACATACACACACACAGATTTTTTCTGATTCAGATTATAAGTAAGTATCAGTCATTAATTTTTTGATTAATTTTAATATAGGAAGTCTCCAGCATCCCCTTGCTATAAAGAAGACCAGATGAAGGATGTTCTAGAATTAGGTAAGTTATGTCAATCTTCAGTTTGGCTTCTGCCATTGTATTCTTCAGAGCAGCTGTAACCAAGTACATCTGAGTCGGTCCTTTTGTAACTCTTAGTTAATTCAGAGTAATTGCAGTTGCTATTAATTTGGTTAAGACTGTTCAAAGAAATCATTAAGAAGTAACCAGAAAAAGGGTGGCTCATGTATCTGTCCTTTCTGGCCAAAACTTTATTTTTGTTTTTATAAAGATGGATGATAAGAAATTGTTAATTGTCATACTGATACCCCCTGGCCTGCTGGAGGAAGCATTTTTTTTTCATCCAACACATGATATGATTTTTTTTCTTTCAGTTGATGTTGGGGATGAAGAAACAACTGGAGAAGTTAGTAAGAACCCGGATCTTTCAACACTGTATATGCTTCAAGTAGTATCAAAGGCGATTGATATTTCTCTTGCAAAAGTAAGATCAGCTATGATGGTAAATACAAATAGATGTGTGAGAATGTTATTTCAGTTAAGTCAGCCAAAGCTGCAGTGGATTGCTCTGTGTTGCATGTTTGTGTGTGGTTTAACATGTGCTGTATTCATTCCTGAGTATTCCTTATTTGGTATTCAGGTGAAAAAACAATGCCAGGATGCCTGTCCAAAATGCAGGGAAGTACCAGAAGAGCATGACAGACTGCATCAGCCCACTTTAAGCACAGATAATAGCTTTAATTATTTTATTATTTTAGCTTGTATTATTTTATTAATGGCCCTGGTCCTTTAAATTGACAGTGGTTCAGAACAAGTTTATTATTCTATCGCTGTTTCTCCTTTGTTCATCTTCCTTATTTTGAGCAGAGACAGAACCAATAAATACTTTTAATATTTTCCTTACCATTCAGACAGAGGGAGAAAAAAAAACAGAGGATATCAGATAATGAGGATATCTTCCTCTTTAATTTCTAGATCAATGAGGTCCAAGTAACTATGCAAACACTGAGCAGTCTGTTCTTATTTGCTCAGCTTTACTTTAGCATGTATGCAATTTCTTCACTTTACCTATCCCTGAAGGGTAGTGCGTTGCAGTTGTCCAGGGCCAAGATCTGAATGTGGCACAGGCTGATATGCCATCAGATATACGGCTGTCAAACATTTGAGTAATGCGTATCTCATACCAACAACTGACAGGCAAAACCAGCTGCCTTTATACAGTGTCAGAGGGTCCTTTTCTCCCTAATGTAACCATTAGTTGCCCTTCTAGCTGTTAAATTTAAGGCAATATTCTGTAATGCTTTCATGGGAAACTGCCCCAGGCAATCTGCATAAACAGTTTCTGAGCAACACACAGCATTATGAGTTGAAGGAATATTGCAGGAAAAGGAAAAAATTGCTCTTCTTCATTTGAGTGTTGCTATTTATAGTATGTATAAAACAGAAAAGGGTGGTTATAGCGAGTTAGTCATTACCCTTCCACACTCCCTTCTTTTCTACAAATTACTGCGAGAATATGTGTGTGTGTTTTGGATTTGGTTTTAAAATGAGAACTTTTTTCTTTCTTTCCTTTTACAGGAATTAAAAAATCTTTTGTTTGGCTCTAGTCTTTGTTGCTTCAGCGAAGAATGGAAAATCCAGAGTTTTACGTTTAATAGCATCCCACAGTTAAAATACGGCATTGTGCAAAAAAAGGTACTATAAATGACTTCCTTAAAGTGGTCTTTGCTTCTCACACTGCTTTCACAACGGCTGTGCCTTTCAACAGTAAAAGAAAGTCCTCTGAAGACTCTTTCTTTAACTGTTCTGGTTACCACTGGATGATGTCACCTTGTCAAGTCTTGTTAGGAGACTTGAGATAGGTGGAATATTTCTGAGGGAAACTTCAAGTAGCTGCAGAAAGTGCATGTGTTCTTGACAGGGCGTTAGTTATTCACAGGGAGGAAGACAAGCCGCTTCAGCTGAAAGCTCGTGGTGGTAGAAGAATAAAAGGGCATAAATCAAGGGTGGGGTTTAAGAGAAAAAGGGTATGTGGAAACAGTGTTTAACAAGTTTAAGATGAAGCTTGATCTGTATCATAATAGAAGGATATAGCAAGAATTCACTGCAGTGCCTGGGAAATCAGAAGGAGATTTTTGTCTGTTAAAGATATGGGGTTCACATGATGAGGCTTATTCCTAAAATAAAAGCGAATAAATGCCCCTACAGTTGTCACTGCGACTGGGACTCTGGGCCTGCTGGTGAGACCACCTCTTTTGCAGCCATGTTTCTGTAATTCTGGACTGCAGCCACAAGATGCCAGCTCCTCCCTAAAGCAAGGTTTTCATCAGTTCCAAGACATCATCTACCAAGTGTCCGTTTCTAAAATCCTCAGCAGCTGGCTGTGGTGACCAGAGCTGGTAAAACCACCATCCTGTGACTAGGGACAGTCTGGAAAGCCTATACCAAATCCACAGGAATTTTTGGTGCTAACAAAGACACCTCTGCTCTAGGGCATTCAGTGGGAGACTCCCGTTTCTAAAATCCTCAGCAGCTGGCTGTGGTGACCAGAGCTGGTAAAACCACCATACTGTGACTAGGGGCAGTCTGGAAAGCATACACCCAATCCATAGGAATTTTTGGTGCTAACAAAGACCTCTCTGCTCTAGGGCATTCAGGGGAGACTCACTCATCTGGTGTCTACCTTGTCAACCTTGCCCGGGGTCTTGACTCTTACAATGCTTCAGACTGTTCTTCTGCTCTGTATGCTGGATGAGGTTGGTCAGCCTGGTTTCTCAGCAGATTCAGAGCAGAGGCCTCACGCAAGGCACAGGATATGTAGCTGCCTCCAAAATCAAACAGCTCCATTGTAGAAATGCATCCACCTCAGCTGCAGCTTAATGCTTTTGTCTCTGCCCTGTGACTCTTCTGGGATATCCATGCATCAGGTTGCTTCTTTTAAGGGCAAGGATCTGAGGACCTCAAGAAAGACTAGGGAAGGAGTAGACTCCTCTGTACAAAGCACATATCAAGTTTCTTCACTGATGAAGTAAATCTTTATCTGTCCTGAGAGAAGTAGCCCATTATGTACTATACAGAAATGAGAGGAAGAGAGGCTTTGAGGCAAGGACAGTGGCTAATAAACATGTCATTAAGATGTTTAATTAACTTACCTTGTCAAGTTAAATATTTCATTAGGCTGAAGATCTCAGGAGAAAGCTTCTTATTCTTAAATAAAACCTAGTGAAAAAAAGTTAATATGTTCCTTCTCACTTCCAAAATTCATTTCAGCTGATCAATTGTTTGATTCTCTCCTAAGTTAAATTTCTGTGGTGCTTTTAGAAGATATTTGGAATGGTTCCTATCATTCATTTTGCCTGGGAGGCTTTCTCTGCTGGACTAAAACAAACTTTGTTTTTTTCCTTAATATATTTCAGACAATTCACTCATTAGTTACATACGTAATTATAGAGAGGTAGTGTGTGAGTTATATAAATGAGAAAGTGAAAGGTATCAATATCTAAGCTATTTTCTGATTTCAGGACCTTTATTTTCTAGGTTGCATACTGTGCATACTGCATGTACCTGCAGGTCTCATTGCCTTAGGCTTGATGCTGTAGTTAGGACAACCCGAGATTTAAACTGATCACTTTGATCACATTGCTTTTTGAAAATATCAATGCTGGCTGCACTTTTCATCCGCCTTCGGGGTTTTGAGAGGAGTTTATCACATACTAAACTGATTCATCACATCCTGGTTGTGATCTGCAGAGGAAATCAGAGGTGCAAAACCAGCATATGACAGCAGTGAGATCCTGGATTAATCTCACGCTACGAAGAGTAACAACAGTGTGGACTTTGTCATGGGTTAAAATCAGATCACAGACTCTCCAGCAAACCTGCTGGGTGGTCCATACTTTCTTACCCTCATTTGTTTTTCTTACTTTACCTGGGTGGACAAAACTAGCGCTGATACGTCAGCCTACGTGGGATGTGGGTTTAGGGAGGACCTGTTTTGAAGTAATGGACTTCCTAATGTTAAGAATGAACTAATTTCTGAGAATGGCAGCATGTGCTGACAGACACATGGGACAGCATCTGTGGGATTTAATATGTGAATCCTCTGTCATGTTGCAGTAGTTCCAAGTACTACCAATGAGATGTGTGGTATAGTGGTGTCTGTGATGAGAGTCTTGTGTCCTGCATGGCCTAATCTGTTCGTTCATAGATGTTCCAGAGAAATTATGTTTTTTCTCTGTCTCCTCAGCAAACTACTTGACTAAATATTATGGTACAATGCAAACGGGAGAGAACTGAGTGACAAGGGAAGGAGGGTTATGCTGGATTATGTTTTTTGAACAAGAAAAGAGCTTACTTTTCTCTGTCTCCTCAGCAAACTACAATGGTACAATGCAAACAGGAGAGAACGGAGTGACAAGGGAAGGAGAGTTATGCTGGATTATGTTTTCTGAACAAGAAAAGAGCTTATCATTTGCTTTTCAGGACAATTAGTCATGCAACGACTAATTATGTCATGCAGTTAACCCATAGGAACAGGTCTGGGTCATGCAATGGGGTCAGGTGGGCTAGGTGGCAGGACATAAGCAAGGAGAAGGAAGTACATTGCCATCCCACCCCACAGTTTTTCAAAACAGCTATAAATCTATTTTCCATAACGTTTAAAATTATTATGGTATTTGTTGGTATTGTAATTATTTTTCCAACATTAATCATTTGAAAAGTTCAAAGTTCCTTCATTTTCTTTCTCTTCCCCAGTGAGACAGCTGCCTGGTGCAGAGGGCTATACATAAAACTGAAAAGTTTGGTTTAGTGATGTAAGCGGCAAGTTGAGGGGAGGCATAGTGCTCAGAGGAGGTAATAGAGCAAGGCTTATTTTCACCCTTTGGAAAACAGTCAGATTTGATTTCTCTCTCGAAGTTAAGATAGAATGTGGCTCAGCAGGGATCAGGAGGTGTTTAATTTGTTTACATAATCAGAGAACAGATTTTTTTAAAAGCTTTCCTTTGATATTATAGATGTCTAGGCATTTTCAGGAAAAATAAGTGGGAAACACAATACCAGTTAGTAACACTGATTTTCCTTTGCTTACAAAATAAAAGAAAGCAGCAGAAAGCACTACATAGTCATGGATGAAAAGGCAGAGATGAAAGAATGGCTTAAGCCTGAATGGAAGCACATGGCTTCCAGAAGTTTTCACCAGCATCAAACAGTGCAAATTGTTTTGCTCATGGAGTGTCCTGTTATTCCCCTCAGGGTGGCCCATGTGGAGTACTGGCTGCAGTTCAAGCTTGTGTCCTACAACAGCTTATCTTTGCAGACAGTAACAGGAATAAAGATGCACGGTAAGTCAGCAGTTGACATCAGAAGTATTTTCCATACAGAAGTAAAAATTTTTTTTTCTCTGCTGCAGCCACTCAGGAGCCTTTTGAGTTTGAACTTACTGAACTTCAGTTCGTCTCTGTGAGAGAAAGAAAGTAGCATATGTTTACTTGTATTTGCTTCCCTTTCAACTGTAAGGATTTAGAAGCTGGTGTTTTATTTGTATAATTACTTGCTTGTGATTAACCCAAGAACCTCTAAAAAAAATCCAAAAGCTTGAATTGAGACCAGTGAAAATTATTTATCCTTGAGATCTCATGGAGATATGATTTCAAAGAAAATGTAATCAAGGTTTGAAAGACCATGAAATTCATGTGGTTTTTGACACTAAGAAACCCAGGGAGAGTGAAAAATTAAAGTTATAGCTATAATCTTTTTTTCCTGCTACTGTGTTTGATCTTTCACAATTAAACTCCTTAACAGAATATTAATTTATATTCTGTGTGTGTATTTTCTACTTACTTTAAATCAATATTGTTAAGTATTGCTAGTGTCAAGGAAAACACTTGGGTCTGCTATAATCTTAACATACTTATCACTTTGCTGAAGGAACTTGTTCAATTGTTCCTTCTTTTAGCAGAAAGAAAGGGAAGTCTCAGAGCTTGAAAAGAGGGGATTAATATTTCTTTCTAATTCTAACCTGAGTTTTCAAATTACTAGCCACTTCACAGTAAGTGTTTGACTTCAGGCTTCTTTGACATTGAAGAAATAATTATCGGGTATCCTTCTTATTCCGCTGCCTCTCTCAGACACATAAATGAGTTACTATGTTTCCCATAAATTTCTGAGTGTCTGTATTAGAACACAGGGAGAGATAAGAGAAAGTTGTGATTACTTGAAAACTCTCACCAATTATTTCCCATATCTCACATTCTTCAGAGAGGGAAACATTCTCTAAATGAACACTATGTTCAAGGCAGACATTGAACTTGAAAGCCTGTTTAATATTTTGATGTTTGATGTTTCTTGTTTAGTCTTTTGAATTATTAGATCTTTTACTCCAATACTGGGAACGGGTTTTGACATCGTCTTCCATGCTGGTAACACTCTAAGACTGATAATATCTGAATTTCAAAGACTGCCAGTCTTGAAGCTACTAGAGAAAATTCCCGTTCTGTGCTTCTGAGGGCCATGGATCTGTTGTCCACTTCTTCAGGCTTATGGATGTTGGGTTTTATTCTTAAATCTGCCAGTTTTCCATTATGTGACTTTGGGCCTCATAGTCCTTTATTTCTCCATTCACATCTCAGAAGTCAGAGTAACAGGAGGTATTGGAAGGCTTCACAAAACACAGTTTGGACGAAATGTGTTGACAGCATTGTTTACAAGTTTGGGATCGGTAGACTACTGTAAACATTCCATAGTTTTGCACATCATTGTGTAACTTCCAAGCCAAGCATTTAAGTGAAAATTTTTCAGAAACAGTGAGGCTCCCCAGACCAATACTGGTTTGGTTTTAGGTCACCATTTTGGGGCATACCTTATTAAAAAAATGCAATCATAGTTCATTAGTTCATTAGAGTTCATAGTTCATTACAGATGATACTTCAGATAAAGTATAGTAGTAGGTTAGAATATTGTGGTGTAGATTGTAGACAAGAGTTAAGACATCAAAAGTTAGGAAAGAAATTAAGTATGAAGGCCCTTTATAAGCTAAAAATCATATTAAATATATAAAACAATCCTGTTACAGACAGATAAGATTTAACCAATTTTATTACAGATGTAAAGATGAATTAGCTTATCCAGTTTTTGCCAATACAGTATTGTTCCTTATCATATATTTATCTGTTCTTTTTTGTCCAACCAATTATAAATATGTGTTCTGAAAGACCATCCACTTACTCTTTTAGAAGATTAGTTTTCAGTGTATGATTATAGATCTGTTTATGATCAGTTCCTGTGGTTGATCATACCTCATTTAGTTCTGTCACAATACTGGTCCATTGCTCACAATGATAATAATTGTTTTAATCGTTCATTGTAAAACAGACACCATCTTTAGAATTAATGTCCTCGAAGTAAAGATTGTGAAAGTCATCACGCATTCACCTGAATTGCGAGGATATTGCCATAGAACATGTAGACATACAGACATAGCAAGCTTGCAATTCCTTAGGTTAAGTACCCATAACAGCAATCTAGCCGTCACTACGAGTAACATAAGCTCATCCAGATCCCCCAGATGCAACACACTGTTGTTAACACTTGACATAGGTGAATGAACTTCCCTCAGATTTCCATTTTGCTTCTGATTTCTAAAGAGACCTACCTACTGTGCCCGGAGTTTGTTTTACTAGAAATCTAAAGAGGAAGTTTTTCTAGATATAGGTCTCATTACTGGAAGTTATTTTCCTCAGTAAGACCCACGCTACCTTCCTAAAAGCTTAAAATAAGATTTAGGGTAGTTCATCCCAAAGAATGCTTCCAGAAAGCCCCTACTCCAGTGGTGGCTTCAGTTGCATCTCCTTAGATCTCTTCAGGTGCTGAAGAGTACCACATCATCCTATCACCTGTTCAGTCCAGTGCTGTGAACTCTCCGTACTGTGTGCATGGGATTTCGTTCCGATGCGTAAGTCTCAGAGAAAGGTCGGATTCAACTGTGCCTTTATACCTGGTTTGTCTTCTCAGTAGCAACACTAGCTCCCTGTTCAACTTTTAGAGGATTTTTTTGAGCTGGCCATCCAAGTTGTCTCTTTCTTGACTATAGAAGGAAATGAGATACCTAAATGATAATTTTCTAAGGCAACTTGCTGGAGGCTCATTATTGTGTATTACCACACCTAAATAGTCTCTGAAAACCATGCTTTTGTTCTTTTAGCTACAAACCTGCTATGAATTGGTGTATATTGTAATTGGGCAGTTTGCCCTCTAATATGTAAGCTTCCCAATACGCACTTTGGTACCTGTCTGTTTCTTGCATTTCCTGGACTGCAGGTGTCTTCAGCCTTCCGAAGTTCACAGGACCAAATGCCTCACTTTGGCTATTGCAGACATACTGTGGCGTGCAGGAGGCAATGAAAAAGCAATAGTGGCACTGTAAGTAGTAGAAGTTGTTTTAGTTATTGTACTATGATCATATATTTGTGTCTGTTATATATGTATGTACTTCACAAAGCGAAAGTTTCGTAAGATGTATTCATACAGTCTAAAATGCAAGATGTCATTTCTCCTGTCCCGGTAGCGGGGACACAGTAGTAAAATTATTTGAAATTGCTGTGAATGATCATAGAATCACTGAATGGTTTGACTTGAAAGGTGCCTTAAAGATCATCGAGTCCCACCCCCCCTGCCAGGGGCAGGGACACCTTGCACTAGAGTTATAGAATCATAGAATGGTTTGGGTTGGAAGAGACCTTAAAGATCATCTAGTTCCAACTCCCCTGTCCTTTTATTGAAGCTAGGATTCCTCCAAAATCTTTAACAAGAGTTATTTTTTCACATGCAGCATTTTACTCCAACAGTTTTGTATTGCAGGATATTCTCTTATGGCTGGGATTCATTTCCTTTTGCTATAGCTGCCTACTACTTATGTAATGTATGCTGTGCAATTAGGCTGCTTGTACACAAGACATCTAACTTTTAGATAGCTGGTTTTGACTATACTGGATCCTACACAATGTTTATAAGTGAACCAGGGTTTGTGATGATAGGTCATTTCTTTTATTAGATCACCCAAGATAGATGAAAAAAAGTAACAGAAAATTTGGACAGAGAAGTCCTTCTTCAAACCTGAAATAGAAGCAGCAAATTCAAAGACATTTCAAGTGATATTTTGCACATTTTACATCTATAAAATGCTTCATCTGTGATGATATTGTACATATGTTCCTCTGCTTGTTTTAATGTCATTGCTCTAATATGCTTTTCAAATAAAAGCTGTCACTGACATCTTAAAGTTCTATTTATCCTCTTTCTGTATAAAGAAACTTGTAATTTGTATTAAATAGACTGATGGAGCACAGCACAGCTAAAATATGTGGTTCATTGATAGAAGTTTAATATGCGATATTATTATGCAAAAGATCCTTTTTTAAAAAATGTGGTTAAAAATAATAATACAAAATCTTTCACTCAAATAACAATGTGATTTCTCTTTAATGCCATTTTGTTCCTTTTAACCTGAACTTTGCTTTTGTCTCAATATCCTCTTCAGGCCATCAGGAAGACAGCAGTTTACTCCTGTAGGAAAATACAAGGCGGATGGAATCTTAGAAACTGTAAGGCTCTGTGTAACTCATACTAACATTCTCCCTATTACCTTTTTCTAGCATTTCTTATTTTAGTACAATGAATCTGATTTCCATTGCTCTTCTGGTGTTTGAAAAATTTTTTGTCATCCAAAACCCAATATGAAGTAACAAAAAATCTGTAGTCTGGCTCTGAGTTGTCCCAGTGTCTGTGGGCAATTGGGCTCTCTGAAGTCCTTTTTGTTCCATCTACCTTTCAAGCTTGTAAACTGTGCCTACTTTTATTGGTATGCAGTAAAAGTGAACATGGATCCTTTGAAGATGATCAACATGGCCATGAGCATCAAAAGGCAGTATTTTCTTCTTATGCAGATTTTTTACCTTTTCTTTCCCTCCAGAAGCTCCAAATGGTGAAATACTTTCCAGTTATGCCTTTATTTCCGTCTGAAGCTCTTAAATGGCTTTGCAAACAGGGATGCCATAAGCCAGGCTCCAGTGGTTTAAGGAAGTATTACTGGCGTCCTAAATGGAGGAATGGGTGTGTCAATAACTTTTCAGAACCAAACAGTTTTGGAACAACTGGAAGAGAAAATGTGTATAAATAGGGTGAACGTAGCAGAAAACTTTGCCTATAACTTCTCTTCCTAGAGACAAGATATAGATTATTTAATTAATATGTTAACGTAATTCAGAGCTGCTGGCTATTTCAGAGTGCAACTAACACCATTATGCTGCCTCTAAGTACTGCTTATCAAAGGTCACGTGGACATAGTCACAGTGAAAGTGTGTTGGAAAGGAATATGAGCCAGACTGCTTGATCTTTCCTCACACAGTATCCGCAAGACCATAATTTCTGTCAAAATCTGAAAATGGAAAAATTGACAAAGAATGTTGAAGTATGGGCCTAGATTTGTGATTTCTCCTGAATTTCATGTTAAATAGGATTATTCATGGGAGTATTCTCTGAGTATGTTGAGAAGGGCTATGATACATGCCTGCTATAGATGGCTCACCTCACAGATACAAAATCCTGAGCTGCTTGCCCATTCTGTGTCTTCTAAAGATACAATATTCCTATGTTTGCTGTAGGAATTGTTTTTCATTGCCTAAACAACGCTTAAAATTGAATCAAACTCTCTGTTCAACAAACTTAAAACCAACAAGAAGCAATATTTAAAAAATCAGAATATATGAAGTGCTGAGATACAGTATTACACCAAATAACAACTGTAAGAGGTCGATTTCATTAGATTTTTATTCCATTTTATTATTTCAAATCTTTCGAGTCAGGTTTAAATTTTTGTCTACTTTAGTTCAGCTTTCAGTTTATAAAAATGAATTGCTATTTTTTTCAGTTACCTTTGCTTTCTTCTTACTTTTCTTCCCAGCTAATACTACATAGTGCCGCAAGATATGAAGATCTGATGGTATTTCTTCAGCAGAATATTCACCAGGTACTGTGAGCAGAGAATATACAAAACCTGTTCAGCTGCCAGTTTTTCTGTGTTTTATCAGTCTCATATGATGTCTTCTGAACATTGCTTCAAGCACGGTATGGACATGTCATGCATTTTAACAAACAGAGCAACAAATTCAGTTTTAGCATAAAGAAGAATTTTTTCTGCTTTCAGTTTGTTTTGCATTTCCTTATGACTGGGCAAAAAATGTACCCAACAAACAAAATAAAACCAGTCCTTTTCTTTTTCAGTTTGAAATTGGTCCCTGTGGGTGCATCCTTCTGACCGTGTCTGTCATCTTATCAAGATCTATCAATCTGTGAGTGTCTTTGTGTCTCTGTTTCATAAACTGCAAAAGCAAACAACCTGTAAAATGTGAGGAAACAGCCATGACGTGCTTAACTCTGGCCTTTTTAATCTGTCTTGGTGTTTACTCTGGTAAACATAGGGAAGTTATGCAGATTTGCTCACCTAATCTTGGCAATTTTTTTGTTGTATAAATAGACTCATGTACTGTTAAAGTGGCAGTGATCAGTCCACCGTATGTGATATAAACATTAAGCATCAGGTCTAAGGTTGCCTATGCTCCCTGTCTTCACAGTTGAAAGCAAGACTCCTTTAGAGGGTTATTTATTACACATACTTTAGATCTTGGACCTAGGTAGGGATGAATAACTTACTTTTGATGCCCTAATCTCTCCATCAATGATAATGATAAAGAAGGGCTAGTATAAAATGGATTAGGCAGCCAATTTTTAGATGGTTTTAAGCAAGATATGACAAATCCAGTCTCATTTTATTGGTATAATAAATATGCTGAACTCTAACTAAGAAATAGTCATTATAACTGCTTCAAAACTTGCCCAGGTGCAGTTTCAGTTAGTTGTGCTTTTATACAGATTAAATGTATTTCTGTGGTACTTTGAATATCAGAGAGAGACAGAATATAAAAGCTTTCTTTGTTTTGTCAAATTGCACTTCCATGAAATATCGTAGAGTTACCTGTAAGTGAAAAGAACTGCTCCGTGACAACTTGCAATAACAACTGACGTGAAGAGACCTGCTGCACTTGAAAGCAGCACAGGTTTGCTTTGTGTAAGCTTTTATTTCTCACATCTCCTCACTGTCTTGAAAATAAATAGCAACTCAGTCCAAGTCTGTGATATGCATTCAGTTGCTCACCTACTGAGAGTCTTACAAGTGTTTATAGATTGGGTTTTTTGATTTTGTTGCTGTTTCTTCCGTTCACTTAGAGTAACATTTCAGGCCATTGGCTTAACTCCATTTTTGCACCATAACACAAATGATGTGATAATTTTATAGCATATGTAATTTAATCTCATTTTCCTGAGCTAGTTACAGAAGAGAGATCTAGATTAGTAAAGGTATTTGAGCAAGTAATATATTTGGCATTTGGTAGGATCACCAAAAGCAGCAATGTTCCTAATTGCTATTGAATACATTGCTTTACTTGCTATAGAATGGTAAACACTCTTTAATAATGTAATCAAGGAACTTATTTTTCCCATCATCTCTCAATTTGTAGCAGATGCTTTATGACAAAGCCAGTCAATCATCTCTGATTGTATTTGGGGGAGCTAAGTATGTAAAGTGAACGTGAAAAGTTCATGTGGTGCCTATTTGCATTTTTAGTTATTTAAATGTTTTTTCAGTTGTGGTCCACAATGTCAGAATTGTTTATAAAATGTAGCTCTATTTCAGTGAAGATTCATGACTTTCTCATAGAACTTCATTTTAAGGTACCGTTACTCTCCTAGCTTGGTACTGTATAATACTTTGCATTCATACCTATCTTTTGTTTATAAGACACAGGAATTTTTCTCTGTGGAATGTGTTTTCAGACCTTTGTATACAGTTTTTTAGAAGTGAAAACTACATTTTGTTTATGTAATTTTCAGTAATAGATTTGAATGGCTATGTTATAGTATTTCTCTTAGGATGTACAAATCACAGAATCCGTATTTATACAGTCTAAAATGACTTAGGGAGAAATGCAAAATGTAATTTCTGCTGTTCCAATAGCTTGGGCAGAATTGTAAAATTCTTTGAAATTGCTGTGAATGATCACAGAATCATAGAAAGTTTTGGGTTGGAAGGGATCTTAAAGTTCATCTAGTTCCAACCCCTAGTTCCAACCTGGAAGGCAGGGACACCTTCCACTAGACCAGGCTGCTCCAAGGCTCATCCAGCCTGGCCTTGAACACTTCCAGGGATAGGGCATCCACAGCTTCTCTGGGCAACCTGTCCCAGTGCCTCACAACCCTCTCAGTAAAGTTTTTTTTTCTAATATCCAATCTAAACCTCCCCACTTTCAATTTAAACCCATTACCCCTTGTCCTGTCACTACAGGACATCACCCCTTGTAATATCAAGACAAATATCTCACTGCTCATGTTATCAAGTAATATGTACCATTTAGTGAGTGTTACAAGCACTGTAAGTAATTATTTACATAACTAGCATAGTTCTGGATTAGTAGTTGAAGACAAATAAGGGTTGTTTTAAGTAATGGAATTTTCATCCAGTAATAGATCTTCCTGGAATTTGGTTTTTTGTCCCAGATTTTAACAGTAAAACACCAGGATTTTTTTTTAAAGAAAAGTTTCAATTGTCCAGATTTTTATATGCACATTGTATTGAAAAAGCTAGATAGATGATTTAATTTTAGTTGAGAAGTTGACATATTTTTGTTTCTCAAATCATGTGCAATCCTGTTTGGGTCAGGATCAACCCACCCGAAACTGATCTAGAAGGGTTGCAGCATAATGAGACCACAAAGCTTACAGACTTCCTCAGAGAAGCCACATCTGTGGACAGATGCTTCCCATGTCTGTACAAATGGAAGATGGCATACTGTTAGGACCATGCCACATAATTCAGGTATGATAGCTGCAGTAGGTGGTGTGGTTTGGAAAGATCAAGACATGTTAGCGCCTTCTTAAATCTGTGACTAAGTCCTAGCAGTTCAGAAGGATCTCATAGTATCGACAATGGAGTAATCTCATCTAAGTTTAGACTTTTAAAAATTATGCCAACTCTCACTCCTCCCTGCTCCCTCTGTAAGCAGTGAAAAGAGAAAAGGTTCCCTATAACAGAGTCATCCCACCCAAAAATAAGTGTCAACAAAGGTGAAGAGAATTGCCGTAGGCAGTGCCTATCTTTATCTTTTTGATTTTGGAGGAAGATCTACTAGCTATGACTCCTATTTCTTAGATGCTTGCTATTTTGAGGGTGAGAACTCTTATTTATCTATTTACTTTCTGTGGAAATACTTGCATCTAGCCTTCCTTTAAGCTCAAAAAAGAGAAAAAGATCATGATTCATTTGACTTATTTTGAATGTCTACCTCAAAATGAGATAAATATCTCTTGTAATGCTTACTTATCTCCCCTATATAAAAAAATATCTAAATGACATACTCATATAGAGGCTTTACACTGTAAAGAGCAAGTGGTGAAATGAATTCTGTCTTACAGTGAGTGGTCAATAAAATGGGAGATGAAATTCAGTGTTAATAATGCAAAACATTATACACGATGAAAAACCAGTCTCAACTATACTTACCCAGTGATGAGCTTTAAATAGGCTATTATAAAAAAGGAGACAAATTCTGGCACCACTACTAGTAAATTAATTACCTGAACATCAGTTCAGCATTTATGATAGAGAAAAAAGAAGTAATGTGTTATGGTGATAAGAGATGAGAACAGAATAAAAACATGGTCATGTCTTTGTGTAAATATATGATCTTCTCATGTCTTTATTTTGCATGCAGTCTTGTCTCCCCAGGTCAGCAAAGACACGTTAGAACTAGAACACACTGGAAGATAAAAACCAAGTTTCTTTTTAGTGTGGACTAGCTTCTGCATGAGGACAGATGAAATCTTTCCTCTTTGACACTGAGGAGGAATAGATTGGATGTGATAAAAATTTATACATTCATGTTGAAGTTGAGTAAGGAGTGATTATACATTATTTCTCAGAGTCCAAAAACTTGGGGGCTGTCATGGAAATGCTCAGGCTTTGATTTTAAAATAAACCACAGTACTTTTTTTCCCCAGCTTAAGTAACTTCCAGTACAGGGAGATGAGGAGGCCAGGAGTATGAAGAGGGTCAAATAAATTTAGGCAAAATTACTGGAACATACGTGTTTCAGTACCTTTAAACCCACCTGCCTAGATGTAATTTCCATGTGTGCCGTTTTTGTGTTCCGCCTTGATGTTTGCTGCTGCCGCTGCTGACTGGGTGCTGGGACAGGCTGACTTTTGTTCTGGCTCCATAATTTTTACATTGTTACTGATTTTTCTAGTAAATGGAAATTCCAGATTTCAGCTAGGTCTGTTGGGCCGCCGTTCTAAATCACTGACAGTCTAAGTATTTTTATTTAATGGGAACGCATGCCAGGAAATGCAGGGTTTTGCACGGCTTTGTAGATTTTGGTAATGAGTTTATCATACTCCCTGCACTAATGATCATCACTGGTAGAACTGATAACAAATGGCCAAAGAGGAGTGAGAATTCCTGAGGAAGTTGCTGAGAACGTGTTGTTGCTTCTGGTACAGGAAGGAATGTTAGTTACTAACAATTGTGACCTCTTTCTACGACAAGTGAAAAATTATAGAATAGTGGGCGTATTGTACTAGCTCAGAGGACTAATCTTCCTGAATGTGCAAAGTGTGTACTAAAACCTTTGTGTTGTTAAGAGCTACAAGCTTGTTTGACAGCAGGCTGAACATCAGCCAGCAGTGTGCCCAGGTGGCCACAAAGGCCAGTTGCATCCTGGCCTGCATCAGGGACAGTGTGGCCAGCAGGACCAGGGCAGGGATTGTCCCCCTGTACTGGGCACTGGTGAGGCTGCACCTCGAATCCTGGGGTCAGTTTTGGGCTCCTCACTGCAAGACAGACATTGAGATGCTGGAGCGTGTCCAGAGAAGGGAACGGAGCTGGGGAAGGGTCTGGAGCACAATTCTTGTGAGGAGCAGCTGAGGGAGCTGGGGATGTGCAGCCTGGAGAAGAGGAGGCTCAGGGCAGACCTTATCGCTCTCTGCAACTCCCTGAAAGGAGGGTGCAGAGAGGTGGGAGTTGGTCTCCTCTCCCAGCTGAAAAATGATAGAACAAGAGGAAATGGCCTGAAGTGGCACCAGGGGAGGTTTAGATTGGATATTAGGGAAAATGTCTTCCCAATAAGTGGTCAGCCGTTGGAATGGGCTGCCTAGTGAGGTGGTGGAGTCACCATCAGGGATTTTATTTTAAGAGATGTGTAGATGTGGTGCTTAGGGACGTGATTTAGTGGTGGTCTTGGCAGTGCTAGGGTAATGATACAACTTGATCAGAGTTAATGACTTAAAGGTCTTTTCCAACCAAAATGATTCTATGATTCTTTATTTTCCATGTACCTGGGAGAGACTGAATTTAAAGTTGAGCCCCAAGCCCCCATGTTGGGAGCATTGCATCCGAGAATGGCACATTGCGTGTCAGAAAGTTATGAATACTCAGGAGTGGTTTACACTGACCCAGTAATAGCTGCTTCAGTAAACTCCATAGTCTTGCTAAAGATGCTGCAAATACTAAAACTGCAGCACAAGCTTTCTAGATGCTGTCTCATCACCTCTAACACTTGGTAGCTTCCTCACTGTCCTTACTCATGCAAAACCATTGCTATATTGGGATGTGGCTGCTTCTCATCTGTTCTTTGAAAAGCCTTCTTTAAATTACCCAATAAGTGGTCAGCCGTTGGAATGGGCTGCCTAGTGAGGTGGTGGAGTCACCATCCCTGGAGGGATTTTAAGAGATGTGTAGATGTGGTGCTTAGGGACGTGATTTAGTGGTGGTCTTGGCAGTGCTAGGGTAATGATACAACTTGATCAGAGTTAATGACTTAAAGGTCTTTTCCAACCAAAATGATTCTATGATTCTTTATTTTCCATGTACCTGGGAGAGACTGAATTTAAAGTTGAGCCCCAAGCCCCCATGTTGGGAGCATTGCATCCGAGAATGGCACATTGCGTGTCAGAAAGTTATGAATACTCAGGAGTGGTTTACACTGACCCAGTAATAGCTGCTTCAGTAAACTCCATAGTCTTGCTAAAGATGCTGCAAATACTAAAACTGCAGCACAAGCTTTCTAGATGCTGTCTCATCACCTCTAACACTTGGTAGCTTCCTCACTGTCCTTACTCATGCAAAACCATTGCTATATTGGGATGTGGCTGCTTCTCATCTGTTCTTTGAAAAGCCTTCTTTAAATTTCAGCTTCCTATCAACCAGTCACACTGCTTGTTTTCATTGCCATATTTTTCTTAATCTGCGCAAGAATGGTATTGCCTAAAACCATCATTGCTAGAACCTATTATAGCAATGAACATATTGAATAAGAAAATTCCTTAGGACAAATTCCTTTGTGGAAAAGCCCTGTGTTGCCATTTTCAAGCTACTTGGAGAAAATAGACTGTAATTGGAAACACAGACTCAAATTTGCTGACCAATACAAGCAAAACGCCAGTGTTTGAAATCTCTTTTCTCGACTTAGGGATAATTTATCCCTTACTGATATCAGGTCACAAATGTAATTCTGCAGTCAGTATTGGTCGTTTGAGTATCTTAAATTTTTTTCTCTGAAGTGTTTGTGTGAGAATAAAGAAAACAATGGCTTTATCCGTGGGGAAAAAAGGAGAGTGATTTTGCAGGTCAAGAGGAGGCTGTACTTCATTATGGTCAACCACTTATAAACCTAGGAAAATACACGTCAACACCTTTTCCTTATTGTGATTTCACAAATCTAATAACGTTTCCTCTATAGTCTTTGCTACCCTGGAAATGTGTACAGCCCTGTTTCAAAATTATTTGTGCTGTTTCCATTTCTGAGCTTAGGAGTTTTGGTTGTTTGTTTGGGTATTTTTACTAGGGGGAATCATATGATTAAAGCTATGTTTTTCTGTGCCCTTGAGCTTTATTCTTCATACCTGTGGTACCATTTTTCTGAACTAGGGAAGTTAAACTTCCTTCATCTTTCATCCTCATCCTACCTTGAAATAAACACAAGCAAGAAGACATGTTAATAGCTGTCCAGTATACCTTTTCCTTCTCTAAAAGTATCCTTCCCATAATAAGAAGCCAAGCTGTGCTTGCCATTTTATAGGAGAGAGACGTTTTGACTTGTTTGAAGTTCATGTGAGAAGAAAACCTGATTGACAGGCTGAAGGACCAGTGGCTATAGCGCTCTGGCTATGCAGAGCATCTGGCTTCAGCATTTGCCGGATTAGGATATCTTCTTGAAGGAATAACTTGCTCTTCTGTGGAATCCAATTTTTTAAGTGCTCCAAGGATGTTGGGTAAACTTTGTTAGCATTATTATGCCCCATAATATTCTAGGATATATCTGCTTGTCAACTTGGTTTTACTTCAGTAGTTACTTCTCTGCTTGCGAGCCATATTCCAAGAATCTTTTTGCTTTGGTCCATTGATAAACTATTTTAATCAATTGTAAAAAAAAATACAACAGTTCTGTCTTTACTCATCTCCATAGGACAGCATCTCACTGTAAGATGCTATATGTGGACATTATCTATTTACAGTACAGTAGTACCTGTGGGCTGTAATAAAGAGCAGAAGCTCTCCTTGCAGGAGAGTCAGGAAGAGTAAAGCCACATCCAGTGTCACCTCAGCATGCCACCTACTGCTCCCCAGTACCTCTGGCCATATGTACCTCTGGGGCAAGCAGTTGTGTTCATCCTTGTTCCACACAGGAGAAAGTTATCTCATATTTGCATCACGGTAAGGGTATTTATATGTACAGTTACTACAGACCACACTCTGCCTGGCCTCATGATGAGTTTTTTGCCCATATGCGCACAATTTCTGCACTACAGATTTTTCATCCAACAGGAGGGCCGTGTGACAAATGGGAAGCAGGAGACTGTGGGAATTGATTCATTAGAGCTTCGAGATGCGTTTAATTGGTTGGGCATGTGCTACAAGCATGTGAGCACATTGTTGTACTGTGGCCAGAACGAGGTGCCACAAATCAGAGAAGAAACTGTAAGTTGACTACTGAACTTTGGCAGCTCTAGCCACGACATTACCTGCCTTTCAGACATGATTTACTGGTCCATTTTCATCTGGTTTTGTTCATATTGCTGCAAAGGCAGAATAAGCACTTTTAATTAACCATGCACTACATTATGATCAATAATTCTAAATAATCTTAAATAATCTTATTAAAATAATAAAATATTATTGCAATTAAACTATATTGAAAGCCAAGCTCTGGGAACACTATCTTTACTTAATAAGACAACTTTTTATTGAGATGTGTAACAGAAGGTAAAAATATTTGTAGTAAACTGTATCAAACCACTTTTTCTGTGGGCTTTTCTGTATTATGTGAAATAACCCTGAGTCTGACATGTTCCTTGAGTTTTAAACTCTTTCAGTCACGTAGGACATTAAAAAAGAAAGTGATGCTCTGTAGGTGCATGAATTGTAGGTAGAACAATGGGTCCTCCACCCTCAATCTACTTTCCTTAACTGACACCTTTTCCTGTCTCAGAGCCAATCTCTAATTTAGAGTTCCCCTAAAATGCACCTACTCTCCTCATGCTATTTGGCAGGTGAAGAAAGGCTTTCTGTGAAATGGCCTTTTGGCTTGTCCAATGCTAAAAGCAATTACAGCCTCACATGAAAGATCAAATCACACAGGGCATAGTCAGTTCTTGATGGAAATATATTTTTCTATGATGAGCCAGTTTTCTGGGAAAACTTTTTCAGAGCTAGTTCCCCTCCTACTTGAGAACAGCTGGGTGACCAACAGCGAGGGGAAATTACGTGTGTGAGCGGTTTTCACTCAGTGTTTACAGTTATGTAATATAAATACATGTCATCATGTATTTTACAGCTTAGTCCTTTGCTGTTTGAAAAAGATAGGGAAGCGGCTATTTTTAAGGGGAAACAGCTGTCAATTACGTTACAGTGCAAAAAACCAAGCAGCTTGACCTAACTGAAAAATACGTATTTGAGAGTCTGAGACCTCTCCAAGACCCATTTGTGATTTTACAACATGGAGGAAACGTGAGATTAGATTTACCAAGAACAGTGGGAGGAGAGCAAATAGGAGAGTTTGTGTGGGATCCAGTCCTTGGTAGGGAAGAACTGAGTCCTTGTTTGTTTGGGTAAGTGAACTTCTGTGCCTCCTGCTTGATAGGTTGCATGCCATTCATAATCTTCAGGATCTTCCTTGTCTTTGAGGCTCTGTTGTGTGAATTACAGAGGCCCTTCTAGCTGCAGTGTTCACTGGGCAAGAATTGCTCACTACATTTATAAATATGTTAATAAATGTAGAACTTTAATGAAGCACAGAATGCACCTTCAGCTGCTAAGAGGCAATAAAGAGGGGAATTTGCTTAAAAGAAATTAAATTTTTTCCTCAAAGTCAGATGAGAACACAGGGATAATAAGTGAGACAGCCTTAGCAATATTCGAAGGAGAATGTGAGACCAAATTTTGAAGCTATGAGATTTATATTCTTTCAAAAGTTGACATGCAGTGAAATATATTGATGTATGAAATGTCACCTTATAACACTTGACAAAGTGGGGACCCAGGGACAAAAAAATAAAGCTAGAGATGATAGTAGAATGGGATTCTGAAGACAAGATACAGGAAAGGAAAGTAGGGTCTGACACAGCACATAGACGTACTCATCTGTTAAATAAGGTGTGAAGATTAAGAAGGTACATAGCCTGATAGATAAGGAATGTGACCCAGCTGGAAACATGACCACAAAAGGCAAGGTAGAGGAAGAGCTGAATTAGGTTTGAAGAGGTTTGCTGCACTGAAGAACATGGAACAAAGGCTATTGGTAAAGGAAACTGAAAAATTAAACCAAACTCAGCAAAAAAGGGAAGAATCAAGGAGATAAGGAGGTTGTTACACTGATTGTGCTTGGCATCTTGTTAGGTAAGGGATGGCTGTATGGGGAAATAATGTACAAAACCCCCAAAATAGAAAAGAACAGGGATTTGCACAAATAATGGAGAGAGATGTGTGATCCTTCTCTCCCTGTTAAGAAATTTCAGGAAGACTGTTATGGGCATGAGTCCACAGAACAGAGAAGTGGACTATATGCTGTAAATTTGATGTGGATATGCAACAGAAAGATTTCTTATGGTAACAAGGGGAAGAATCCAGATTGTTCCCCTGACATAGCCAGTTCATTCTAGAACAGATCAGGGTAAATCACAATGCTGGGGAACATGCCGGAAGAGAAGGAAGCTTATTAGCTCATTCTCTGGAGAACCTTTTGAGCTCTAAAGAAAGAGTGCAAAGGAAGAAAAACCTGTGTTGAACAACAAATTGCTCTTTCACTAGTGGTCTGAGTCTTGGTGTTGGAAAATACAGAAATACTGTGATTCAGAAAAGATCAGACCCAGACCTGCAGTCACACTAGTTAAACAACAAGTAATTTCTTTATCATATCAATTAAAAGATACTGTGAAAAGATGTTAAGTTTCTGTGTAGAGCGGATGTGGCTGCTATTGGGAATGTGAAGAACTCTCCAAATCTAAATTAATATTCTACCTTGCCTTGCAGTAAGGAGAAAAACATGGTGCAAAATTAGGATGGATAATTGGAATACATGCATACAAACAGGATTAATTTTATGGGAGATAGAATTGAGCCTGAAACTGATGGCTACACAACATGAAGGAAAAAATAAACCAGATATCTCATTTCTAAACTTATGCAAGACTTTCTGAGTTCTATCTTGCTTTCTCGGAATTTTTGAATTGAATTGATCTAAAAACTTACATGGTTTTTCATACTATACCATTTGCCCCATTAAAACAATCTGTAACATTGCATCTCTGGTGCAGTTAAGTACAGAGAAGTGGATGCTCTCCATCTCCAAATACCGAAATAACTAGCAGCTAAAATCACAGATACAATAACAATGATTCTTAATACCTTTTCACAACCGAGGTCACCATATAACTGTGTAATAGCAAACAGTGCTTACATTTAAGAAATATGGGAAAGCAAACCAAGCAACATAGCCTTTATCTCATCAGGCTGAAAAGCTTTAGGCAAAATTCTGAAAAGAGAGTGAGTAATTGCAGAAATTAATGGAAAATTGCAGGGAATGTAGTCTGATTTTGCAGAATATAAGTTATACAAGACTGAAGTAATATTCTACTTCTGTAAAAGAGCTGCTTTTTTTAAGTGGGAAATTAAATAGATGAATTCTATCTGAACTTCAATAAAGCATGCAATTACAGTACCAAATAGAGAATTGTCAGTTAAACTGAAAAAAAATTGAAATTAAAATAAATTAGTTAATGGAGAGGTAAAAAGAGGGTTTTGTGTTTGATATCATGCCAAATGAGAAGTCATTTGCTGATGTGAAAGTAAGAAATCTTTTAAGAATTGTAAAAGTGATGAAGAAAGGGACTCAGAAAAGTTAGCAATGTGGGGAAGGTTACTGATAGAGTTTCTCAGTGGTCAGTCTGGGATTAAACTTAGTTTTTAGTCCCTACTGTAATTTTGGAATAAGGGAGTAGTGTGCTGTGAAATGTACCATTGACTCAAAAGTCAAAAGGTACAGTCAATAGAGAGAACAAATCATGTTGCACAAAAAGAGTTGGCTCAGCTTCTTGATGAGGGTAATAAAAAAAAGAACTTCTTTCAACTACAGAAACTACAAGGTCATGCAAACAGAAAATACTCACTACTGTACTGTGGGGGTTCATAAGTTGTAAATGCTGGGATGAAGAACTGAGGAGGATAGTGGAGCACACAGTGACTTTGAGCCAGCATTATAAAATAGCATTGGATGTTCTCTTAGGGTGTATCAGCATAAATAGTTAGGAGGTGAAGAAATATTAGTAGATTGTGCAAGGCACTGGTGTGTTCTCATTGAAATACCATGTCAAACTGGGTTCACCCATTAAAACCGGGAGGGAAAGGAAAGACCAGGGGAATGAGAAATCTGTCCTATAAAACATGAACAATAGTTTTTCTTTTCTCGCCTAAAAATTAAATTTTAAGAGGGGATATAACTATTTTCTAAAAAATAGGAGGGTAGCAGTTGTGAGCTATTTAATTGAAAGAACAATATTAGTACAAAATTAAAGTGTACCAGTAAATTTAGCCTGTGACTCAATAAACCTAGTCAAAGTGTGACCAGATTTCAGGTTCCTAAGCTACCACTGAGAAAAGTATGGAAGGCCAAGAAAGCAATGATGAAATGTGTATTTCTGTAAAAAAGAGTAACTGGGATGGTTGGATTTTATCTGTCAGATGCAGAGAACAACATCTTCCTTTCTTTTCCCTTCCCAAACTCTGCTTTATCGCAGTATGGCATATGGCTGTGGTCCACACCATGGCTAATATAGAGTATTGGTCTGAGAAGTATGTGAGATATGTGTATTTAATTGCCTCTTAGTTCCATCAGACTGTCCATACAGGTTCAAAGGAAAGGTCCATCTAGCCTATTAGCCTGTCTTTTATAGTGGAAAGTTGCTGAAGGAAACTCCGTTAGAAATGGGCTGAATACAGAGCAGTTATTCTGCTGGTATGTTCTCCGTGTTTCCGACAGTCAGTAATTCAGAGACTTCCTAAGCTAGCTGTTGTATCCGGATCATTGAGTTTATTAGCCCTTGATGAACCTATCCTCCATGCTTTTTTCTAAAAACTTTTTGATCCCTTTAATTCTTTTGGCCTTGGTAACATCCTGTGGCAATCTGTTCCCCAGTATAGTTATGTGCTTTGTGAAAGAGATTTTCCTTTTGTTTGCTTGAACTGGTTGCCCAATAAGTCTACAAAGCATTGCCTAGTTCACGTTATGAAATGTACTGCGTAAATATTCCTTAATCATCTCCTTACCACTTCTTTCTGAACTTCTGTTGAAGTCCATCGGTTGTGTCCTTTTGTAGTGAAATGGTCCTCATCCGTGTCGTCTCTTCTCATTGGAAAGCTGCTCCATATCTTGAGAGTGATTTCTTCAGAGCATCTGAACTTCCTCTGATTCTACTGTGTCTAAATGCTCAAATTCTGGTACTGCTGAGCTCAAATTTGTAACAAAGTGCTACAAATTTATGTGTCTGGTCCCTGGTATATAACAATTGGATGGCCGTGACCAAGTCATGGCAGGCTCCCTTTACTTTATGTTCATCAGATGGAGAAAAGGCATTTTGTAGCAGTTTGTTCCTCTATTCTGCAAAGTATCTAAGCAAGGTTACATAAATTACTTTCAGGATGTACCAGTTTGTCTCCATGTACAAAAATGTAAAGCAGCACAGAGTGATTAGCTGATGTTTATGTGTCCATCTTTAGATATAAAAAAATTAATTATATGAAGCCCATCCCTAAGTGATTGATTAGCTTTGCCATCTTCCCAAACTTGGTTTTTACTTTTTCCTTCAGGAAATCAAAGCATTTCAGAAATGAACTCCTTCAGGAAATCAAAGCATTTCAGTAATGAACTCTTGATTTTAGGGGCATAAAGCCTATTTATTAAAAATAAGGGTTCAGCCAGGAAAGGGTTAAATAAAGCCTATTTATTAAAAATACACCAATGATGTGAAAGAATAAGTGTGATTCTTCTACAAGAGAGCAGTAACAGAAACACCGTCATCTTTTTGCCAAATTTCAGCCAGTGTACTGTCATACTGTGTGCTGTTCCTCTGCTGGCTAAACATAAGGTCAACATCCTTAAGCAGATCCAGGTTTAGCATCTTTGCTTAATGTGTTGAGGGAGATATATTGCATTCAGTAAGATAATTTGTTTTTTAAAATGAAATAATGGGTTGAATGTGCCAATAGATTAGTTTTCACATCAGATCTGTCCCTCTGAAATATAAATACTTCCTATAGTACGTTAGCACACTGTAGCAGCAGAGCTAATGAATTAAATGTGCGTGATTACCTCAGTACATACACATTTTAAGAACTTTGTGAAATTAGTAGGTACATGAGAAAAGTGATAAATAAAGAATGAAGCCACTTCCTTGCTTTCACTGCTTTGAATTCCAAGCAGCATGATCTTTTTTTTTTTTTTCAGAGGGGCTCTTCCCTTCTTTTTGAATATTCATTTGAAACCTTTGCAGTGTGCCAGTATATATAAAAAAAAAATATTATGGAACATTTACACAATAAGCCAGTCACCCATCCTGTCATTTTCCACATCCCCATTGTAATTATTTGAAATCCTTATGCTCGAAGATGAGTTTTTCTCCCTCCCAATCCAAATTCTATTTTCGGAGTAGACTTGTAATTGTGTGTTTGTTAATATAGCTGTCTGTTGCCATGAACAAAGTGAGGTCACCAATTTTCTGTTACAGCTTTTCCACAGAGTTAAGGACTGTAAACTAGCTAACACTTGAATGCAACATTTTTGTTTGTTTGTTTTATATTGGTTTATTTTTTTTCTACTTTCAATCAAATCTGTATCTAGGGTAAATAACTGACATGAACTAACTCATATTTTGATGGTAAGGAGTTGTTCCTAGTGTTACAGTTTGTATGAGATTTTTCTATTTAATATTCAGTGCTCAGATGTTCTCTGTTTAAGACTTGACAAGAATTTTCCTGGAAGTAAATTGAGAAATAATGTGTATGAAGCATTTTTAAAATGTCGTAAAAAAAAATCTAACTCGGTGTTATTTGCTAAGAAAAAGTTAATCCAGTTACAAATTATATTTCAGCATCCAGTGCTCAAAATATTTATATTTTGGATTTCTATTTATGCACTTTTAAAACTTTAGAGTCCATACAGATCACTGTAATTCATTTTATCAATGCACCATCAGTCCTAAGGTTTATACTGCAGTTACAATTTCTTCTAGTTTGGGTATTTCTGTCCATCTGTTTTTAACTCATATTTTTTTATAATTTGTATATCCCAGAATGGATGAATGAATTGAAAACATGAGGCAGATTGCTAATAAGAATGGCATGGCTTCCCCGAAGTCAGCAAGTTAGTCAGTGTGGCTGTGACAGTTCAGAGCAGTCCAAGTTTTGGCTCAGAACATCTGTATCTTTAGTACTTTACATCTGTAATAAACACGTTATTTATAACTTGAAAATAACACTTTCAACAAGGCTGAAGATTAGCACCGAATCACCAACAGGAGCAGGGAGAGAAAATGAGGTTTACAATATGTAAGATTTTCCTGCCTTAAAACCAGCAGCAGTAGGAAATATGAAAAAATATGTATAATTTACAGCAGATGTGTTTTGTTGATTTCTGTCATGACAAGATCTCTCTGGTTGCTATAATGTAGATATTTGCTGTGAAGCCACCTTACACGTCTGTGGGGTTTATGATATAATGATTTTCATTTGGTGTGATAATAAAATGAGAAAAACCTGGCTGCCTTAAAACCAGCAGCAGTAGGAAATATGAAAAAATATGTATAATTTACAGCAGATGTGTTTTGTTGATTTCTGTCATGACAAGATCTCTCTGGTTGCTATAATGTAGATATTTGCTGTGAAGCCACCTTACACGTCTGTGGGGTTTATGATATAATGATTTTCATTTGGTGTGATAATAAAATGAGAAAAACCTGGCTGAATACTGAATGAAAAGGCAGTTAAACCCCAGGGTGTAGAGACCTCAACCTGATCAGTTATTGGAAAAAAATAAATATTTAAATAGACATATTTTTAAAAAGAACAGTGCAAAATTAATGAACTATGTGGAGATGAGTTTTGCCATGTTATGTAGGTTTTGTGAGCATATAAAAATATACCCACATTTTATCAACTTATCAGAAAAGCTGGACTAAGCAATTCCAGCACTGTGAAGTGGTGAATTCAGCAATTCATGGGTCCCAGGGCAAAAACCAAAACACAACGAAAGGTGAAACTATGACTTTATGGACATTAGGAGGTATGTTAATGTTAGTCTGTTTGCTGCTGTCTCTCTCCTGTCTCAGCAGGCTGCTGCTGCCTTAGCCACATCTCCACTTGCTCCGTAGAGAATTCAATCTCTCTGCTCCGTGGTTTCAGTACAGACGAAAGCCACATTCCTTTACACACAGCAGAGCTAAAAATTAAAAAAAAAATCAAGCTGGGAGAGCTTACAGAGCGATCTGAAATTTAGCAGATCTCATTGCCAGCTTTTTGATTATGTATCAAGGCGGAAAATGTTTTTGCACTTAAACATAGGTGGACACACGCTTCATTTTAAGTGTTTGTCTGGGAGATTTTATCTTGCTCGCTCACTGAATAATTTTTTCACAGACTTTACAGTATTACCAGGTGAGGCAAACACCACCATTCTGCGCCAGCAGTCAACACGCTCCTAGCACACGCTCCAGTAAGAATTATGTACTACCGTGACACTGGAAAATACTGATAATATAGCACGAGGAAGAAGTATTTACCATTAACACTGTTCTCTTTTGTAGTATCTTTTTACTGACCTCTGATTCTGTCAAAGCAGCATGCAGAGCATTGGGTTGTAAATTAAGAAGGAAGGATTCAGAGAAATCAAGCCTTTAACTCATTGTCTGATAATGACTGGGAAAATTAAAAGTCTCCTGGCTTAAAATTAATGGGGCTTCCTGTTTTAAAGTGATTTAAAAATTATAAATGGAAAATTCCATGTAAGGACAAAATAGTATTCGTAGTAATGATTTATTCATTACATGTGTTTTGACATCTGACAGCCAAGACACCAGAATGAACAAAATTTGTCAGTAATGAATGTCTTCACAGCCCAGCAGAAAACAAAACACATTGTTATCGTTATCTAATATTTTTACAATGCATGAAGTGTAGTCACACTTAAAAGCTGTCGCCTTTTACTATAACCCGACAAATACACCTGCACAGAAGCTGGTAACTCTTTGGCATGTATGAATAATAATCTTAAAACCATCTAGAATAGGTGTAAATCTCGTAGCTATATGCCTGATGTTTCTTTCCTCATTAGCAGAGATGATTTGAAAGGCAGATGTCCTTCTTGAAAATCTGAGATACACCTCTGAATTCCCATATTGTTTGTACCTACAGATGAAATTAGAACTTCCTCCTATTGTCTTTGTCATATGTCCCATCGTCCCTAACTGACGCATGTTGTATATTCTACTCATTTCAAACAAGGAGATGGCGTTTTCAAGATGAAACTGTTTCTAAAACTAAAAATGGCTGAAATCCAAAGATTATTATCGCCTCATCCATTCCTTGGAATGTTGCATGAGAGAATTTTCCATATCACAGACACACTTTCTGTGGTCTTTTCGTTCACACTAGCAATGGATGTTATTGTGGGATGTTGTTATGATTGAGTCTAACTTGTAAATCATCTTTAAAATGAATTTTTAAAAGGGAATTGTGATTCAGAGGCTATGACTTGATTTGAATGATTTTAAGTATATTTAGGGCTGGAAATCTTATAAATTCTAGACTACTCTGATTTTGGCATTCAAAGAAATCCCATGAGAAAGTAATTATGTGAAGTTTGGGATAAAGTCAGGAAATGTCCCAGCTTTTTACTTAGGAAATCAGTTTTTAACGGAGCATGTATAACATTGTTGAAGGGAAATTTCTAGCTACCTCTACTCTAACCACGTCAATTCAACTCTGACTTTATCACAAACAAAAAATTTTTTTTTTTTAATAATTTTGCCAATTACCAGGAAACATGAATATTTGGGTGTATAGAAGATTTCAACAATGAAATGAAAATGAGAAGGCCAGCTGTATATAGAATAACTGTTTTAATTGATGATCATTCAGGAATCCTCTCTGCCTTTGCAACAATACCAAAATAAGGATGTAGCCAAAACAATTGAGATCAAGATATTTTATACTAAAGGGAAACAGCTTTTTTATGAACCATAGAATTAATCTGTGGATTTTATTGCCATAGCTGTCTCAGAATATAGTACACTGTTTTTCTACAAACTAAATTAGAAATTTATTTATGTATAACATTATGTTTGCAATTACATTATATCTGCAGAGTAAAAATGATCACAGTTACAGCCTTTATTTTTGAATAAAATTAGTGAATGTATATTTCCCAATTTAATCATTCCAGGAATTACGGGAGAGGGAACTTACTTTGGGGAGATATTACTCCATAATACAGGCTGCCCAGGGAAGTGGTGGAGTCACCATCCTTAGAGATGTTCAAGGAGCGTGTAGACGTGGCGCTTGAGGACATGGCCTAGTGGGTACGGTGGTGTTGGGTTGATGGTTGGACTGAGTGATCTTTTCCAACTGTAGTGATTCTGTGATTCTGTAATTATTAATAATGCAATTTCATGAATGTTTCTCTCTGATGTTATAAAATAGAGAAGGACCACGTGGCGGTATTATAAATGTGTACACCTAGACTCTTTTTTTGTTTGTTTGTTATCTTCTTCTTTTCAAGGACAATATGGTGTATAGATTATATCATCTTCAATTTGTGGGTATATTCCAAGTATTGATGATAGGAATAACAAATACATGCATTTGTGAGAAGATCTTATCTGAGTACTAGAGTAAGTTGCTCAGATAGTTTATGAAGTCTACCTCCTTAAAGATATTCAAAAACCGTCTCGATATGGTCCTGGGCAACTGGTTCTAGCTGGTCCTGCTTGAGTGGGGGGGTTTAGACAAGGTGACCTCCAGAGGTCCCTTCCAACTTCAACCATTCTGTCATTCTGTAATACTGTAAGACAAGTAATCCAGTAGTTCTAATTTCTAAAGTTCTAACTAGTGGTGACAATGGCTTTTTTTCTCCTTTACAGCTGTTCTCTGATAAACTTTGGCTTGCCACAGTCTTAGTTGATATACACACTATTTTTTTTTCCCATACGAAAAATCACTTTGGGAGGATTCCAAAGCATAGAGCAATATTTAGGATTAGGTGGTTGGTTTTTTGTGGTGGGTTTTTTTTGGTTTTGTTTTTGGTTTTGGTTTTTTTGTTGTTGTTGATGGGGGTTTTTTTGGTGGTTTTTTGTTTTTTTTTCCCCCAAGATTTAATTTTTTGTTGTTGTTGTTGTTGATGGGGTTTTATTTGGTGGTTTTTTGTTTCTTTTTCCCCCAAGATTTAAATACATTGTCTAATGAAAAGAAGCAATTGTATTTAAATTTAACTGAATTTTGCACTCCTAATGTAATTGTATTCTCCACTCCTTTTCAGGGTGCGCAATGATTTTGATGTGCTTACAAACCGATTGATTGGCAGCCATGGCTATTGTACTCAGGTAAGTTGTGTATGGTCTTGGGGATGTCATACGCCTCTGCATGCAGAGCTGCAAACTGACCTCTGGGAAGAGATGGCATTTCTTATTTTTAAGTTCCTCATTTTTTTCCTTTTTCCCAAAAATGTCAAGCACCTTCATCCTTTATTCTTTTTTCCTTGAGTTTTGGCATATTGTTTTCAGAGCCTCTGCTTTTTGGCCTGGGTTTCTGGTCTGCGTGTGTCTGTACCTGTGTGTGCATGTGCTCATACTCCTCTCATCTGCCTCTTTTGAACTCCCGTGTTGATTTTAGTGCTGAGATCCCACTGAAACTGCAGACTGTGTTTCCTCACGGCTATTTCAGAAAGGCGACTGAGGTTGCATGTCTGATTGTACAGCTCCTCTGTAAATGGTCACTGCCCAGCTAACTGGGCTGATGCTGACTGAAGCTATCTGGTGCTTCAGAGTGGAGACACTGTCTTATAGGTGTGCCTTAAAGACACGTGCTGCTTGAAAATAAGCGGTCTGAATTGCTGTTTGGAACTTTGGACCACAAATTTATGTAGTCTAAATTCCAGCCTGTGTCCTGTACCAAATGTCTCCTGCTGTCTCTAGGCCTGCGGAGGCATCTACCCACTTGGAAATGCTGTGCCTTGAACGTGTAGGTGGAATGTAGATGCCAAAATTCTGGGACATGGATTCCCCCAAATCTGAGACATGAGCAGTTGTGTGGTCTGAATATGGTCCACAGCTATTAAATGTGCTGTCATTTTTGCTGCAAAAGGCAAGCTTCATGTTCTTCAGTCGTACTGTTGCTAGAAGACTTATATTGTGGTTACGTGATGATTCCTCAAGAAGGTGGTGGAACACCACTGGTGCATTAGAAGATTTAAGAACATTAGTAAGAACCTATAAACTTATGCGAGTCCTTCAGGAGAAACATGGGGCTATAAATGTGTATAGAATTTTTAAAATCATGCATCAAGTCCAAAGTGGCAATACCAGTCTCATTCATGTCTTCAGTCATGGTAATTTGGACTGTTTTTTTCCTGGAAACTTTCTTCCTATTATTTCCCCTGGTGTTTCTTGACATATGTTATTTATTAATATTTAGCTGGTTCATTGCTGTAGCACAGTCTGCTGCTAGATATTGTTATATCAGAACAATATCTATATCAGAAGGATATTGACCACTTGGAGCGAGTCCAGAGGAGGGCCATGAAGATGCTCAGAGAGCTGGAGCACCTCTCCTATGACGAAAGGCTGTGAGAACTGGGCTTGTTCAGCCTGGAGAAGAGGAGGCTCCGAGGAGACCTCATTGCAGCTTTCCAGTATCTGAAGGGGGCCTACAAGGGTACTGGGAGAGGACTTTTTACAAGAGCCTGTAGTGATAGGACAAGGGGGAATGGGTATAAATTGAAATCAGGGAGGGTTAGATTAGATGTCAGGAAGAAATTCTTCCCAGAGAGGGTGGTGAGGCACTGGAACAGGTTGCCCAGAGATGTTATGGATGCCCCATCCCTGGAAGCGTTCAAGGCCAGGCTGGATGAGGCTTGGAGCAACCTGGTCTAGTGGAAGGGGTCCCTGCCCATGGCAGGGGGGGTGGAACTAGATGATCTTTAAGGTCCCTTCCAACCCTAACCATTCTATGATTCTATGATTCTATGATTCTATGTGCTGTTACACCCTAGCTGGCCCTGGGGAATCCCATGCTAAACAAAATGTCCAGTGTCTCTCTTCCTTGAACTTCACGCACACTTGCACGCACACACAACCCCACCCTCTCACATGAATGTGGCCTCTGACACACTGGTACTTCAATTGGAGAGTAAATTATCAACAATCTGCTATAGTAAGTTTGAATATATTAATGATATGGACCAGATGGGAAGCCATATGGGCAAATGTCTTACTGAATGAGACTTAAGTTCATCAAGAAATAATCAATCAGTGAGGAAAAAAAGTCTTGTAATAAATCTTGTCCAACATACAAAATACATCACTAAACACATGCAGAAATATCAGATAATACTGTACAGGCTTTTAATTTATATCATTCATACTGTAGCTTTTATTGTAGAGAAAAAGAGACACCAAAATGTTCTATTTTTTAAAAAAACCCAACACTAATATGAGAAGGTTGAGAGTTGGGGTTAAAGTAAATGGATTATCAGCAGTTTTTCTCTGGAAAGATGAACACTGAAAACTCTGCTAACATTTCCTCATTTTCTTTGGAAGTAGACTTTCCACAAAATATCTGGAAAAATTTTATAAGCAGTAGTATTCCTAACCCTAAACTTAAAGTCACCACATGAACCAAAGGTCTGGTTGAAGGTCTGGGACATGTCTAACTTTATGTATCCTGAACCAATATTGTACTGATGTAGAGACAAGACGTTTAACTACTGTTTTATTGTTTTGTTTTTTGTTTTTAAACCGTGTCACAAACAGGAATTGGTGAACTTGCTTTTGACTGGCAAAGCTGTGTCCAATGTCTTCAACAATGTGATAGAGCTGGACTCTGGAAATGGCAATATCACAATTTTGAAAGGTATCACAAGCCGCAGTGATATTGGTTTGCTGTCTCTCTTTGAGCACTATGATGTTTGTCAGGTATGCTTCCTATTCTTCTGATTTTAATTAAAAAAGGAAACAAATTTAAAATTTAATTTTAAATTTGGCTTGTAGTGAGTATAACAGCTAAGAAAGGATGGGCTTGATTCAGTTGATGACTCAGAGGCATCCAGAACTGTTTTACATGCCCCAAGGCAGAGCGTGGTCTCTTCTGGATGCAGGTTCTGTGTCATGACAGAGTTGAGAGACCCAGCTCACATGTGGACACCACTATCTTAGTCATGTATAGATAAGCAACTGAATCTGAAGCTGAAACTCACTCTTAAGTATTGTTCTCCATGAGTTCCTATGTGATGGGGAGACAGACTGATTGAATACTCCATGCTGTAATGGTGGTCATATTGTATTAGCAGTAAAGAAAAGAGACAATTAAAATAGCTGTCAATGTAATGGGAATGTTCCCTTTAATGTCTTTGAAATTAGAATTTTAATTGTAGCCATCATGAAAATTAAATGATAGATAAAAAATTTCAAAGAAATGACAGCCATTAATTTGCCTCTGGAAAAACTCTTGTAAGGATTTCACTGTTTCTCCATCAACAGGCATTTCTGTCAAGATGGATATCTTTCCTAAAGGCATGCTATAACTTAAATAGACAAGCTTGTGTTTGATGCAAGGCCATTATTTGAAATTCTCTTGCTTGTGTCAGGCGCTAGATTAGATAGTTGTAATTATCCCATCTGGATTTGCAGTCAGTGCCTCTATAAAAATTTGAAAGTAATTAGCAAAGAAATTATTTGTACTGATCTAATATAAATGTGTGACTGAAAACAAATCTTGATTTTAACTGTTTCCCATATGGTTAAAATCAGTATGTTTTCCTTCTACTGACAAATTATAATTTTTTGTTATTTTTAATGAATGCAATCCTTTACATTGTTCACAGGACTATAATAAGGCTTAAATTCTGTCAAGACAGCATATCAATGTATCCAAATCAGATTAATTCAGAACAAACTGGACTAAAAATAATTAGCTTCTGTGTCTAGTTCAACCTCCTTGTCCTTTCTATAAACAATGTAACATTTAAAACCTCAAAAAATGGTTAAACACCACTGTAGCATTTTTTCCAGTGAGAAAAATGACTTCCAAGTAGCAAAATGATGAGGTCAGTGCAGGTAAGAGCTATTTCTCTCCCATCTGCCCTCTAAAAATAAAATAAAAAAGTCACCTGGAAAATCATACACCGTCTTCCACTTCTGCAAATTATACAGCAGAAGGGGTCTGTTTCTTCTGCTGCTGTGCTCCTGCATGGGAGCTGGACTCGTGAGCAGTGCTCTGTTTTTCCAAGCCAGTGACTCTTAATCAGTTACAGAAACTCCAGTAGACGTAGTTTCCTTTTTTTCAGTCTATGCAGTTAGGCATCTGATGCAAATTGTCTTGCTTTTTATTAAGAACATCTGCGAGTGCTCTCTCTGTACGCCTCAGCAAATGCTGCGATGCTTGCCGTAGGAGTAGGACTGAAGTCAGAATCTGGTGGACTTTGGCCTCATGTCTGGGAGGTCTCCACTGTGGCTTCAGCATGAGAGGCCAGATTCTGGTTTCTATTACAAAGATACACGGTTAGAACCATATATCAAAAATAAATGTCACTGATAGTTTGCAGTAGTGGAACTGAGAATAACATTTGCCTGTATGTCTTTCAAACTGATTCTTTTCTTCCTCTCAGTGTTTCGGTAAGTGCCTTCAACATCCAATTACATTGTGGCTGTGAGGATGGTAACTGAAACCAGTAATGGAAAAGGACTGTCATTTTTGGTTGTGGTGTTTTTTTTTGTTTCCAGGAGTAAGAAAATCCTGACCGTGATATATGGTGAATCATAGACATTAGGGTTGGAAAAGTCCCTTTAGGGCATATCCAGCCATTCTCTCAGGGTATTCAGGATATTTTTATGTCCTGTTATATAGTAGGCTTTCTGTTAAAAATCTGTATCCATGAAGTTCCTGCCTTTTTGTTCAGATGGCCATTTATTAGTTGGTTGTAGTGCATGTAACTGTGACCTTACCTTATTTCTCACATGTCTTTAAAATATGAAGAAGTGCAAATACAGATTTACAGGTACCTGCAAATGTGGAGATATGCATATCTACTACACAATTTGTGCTTTGAATGTACTAATATTAAATCTGACTGTTCATTTACTTAGTTTCCTCTGATTACCAGTCTTACTTCTAATCCAACCTGCCCCCTAAACAATTCTTCCCCATCCGCTAGACATTTGCAAGCTGATGTAACAGTTCCTCCCTTTTTCATCAGTACATCCTGTCCAAAGCTTATTTTTATTGTGCTACTCTAGACTTCTTCCAACTTAGCAATGCATTCAGGAAAAGATATGCAAGATTCCAGGCTGGGTGTAGAAATCCACATAGAGAAAGGCTTCTAAACTGTGGAGTATTTGTATAAAATCCACAATTTCCATGTCATGACTTGAGTTGAAATTTCATGAGGGCATCAGAACTGAATTAATCCTTCTGTCAACCTTCAACAGTAGCGAAGGAAACCAAAATGATCAGACCCTTTTCCCCCAGTGATTGCCTGAAGAATCTCTCTGTTGCTGATGCAGTAATCATGCTGAATTCGTTGTCTTTGGTGACTGGAAGAATGTGTGCTTCGTGTAATTTGTCTGGAACTGATAATGTCTAATCATCACTCTTAGTCCTGACACATCACCATACTCCGTATATTTTTTGCAATCTAATTACTTGTTGCAAATTGTTTCACAATGACAGATGGATTCATTCGATCTGTTTCATATGCAAACGTTTAGTTTCATGGTGAGATTCTATATTTTAATGCAAAAAAGCTAACAGTCCAATTCTGTTACTTTTCAGTAGTCAAGTTACATGTCTTTGGGTTTCTTTTCCTTGTCCTGAGCCCATATTTAAGCTATCTGATCCTACACATTTGACTAAGAAGCCTAAATGAAGATTTTTAGGTTTCCTGGGATTTCTTTAGAGCTCTTAAAGCAATAGAAACATTTCCAAAAGCTGCTCAGCCCACATAAAACTGGTGCAGGTTTTTCTCTGTTTGCTGGGCTGCAGCATGCAGCAGTTAGCAGTCGTCTTAGGGAAGCAGTCGTTTCTGCAGTAGGGACGTAACCTCAGAGAAAAGGGTGAGGCACTGAAGTGGGCAGGACCCAATATAGAAGTTGTGAGTGAGAAAGTCCCTGCATTTGAGTCAGTCTTTGACCTAAATGCCACATTAAAATATGATGAAATGCTCATTTCAAAACTGACTGTGACGTTAAAAGTAGAAACAGCTGGAAACAGATGCTCATTGTATTTATACCAGATCATTTGAGACACTATCCGTGACAAAAAAGAAAAATCATCTGCAATCTCCTCTGAAAAATTTAAAAGATATTACTATAATTATTATTATCATTAATAATAACAATAACAGTATCTAGCATTTGTGTTTCATTTCCTATGAATAGATCTATGCTTTGCAAAACAGTCAAGCATCATTACCATTTTACAAAAGTCAAACTCCCCATAAGTAATACAGTAAGGTAGTGGCTGAACTGGGAAAAGAGTACAGGCCTTCTGAATCTCTCATTTTAAAGTTCATGTGATACTGGCTGATGAATTTGGCCATCCTTCTGAAATGCATTTTGAAACCACTTTAGGAATGTGGCTGTTGTACGTGAAGTAGTGGAAGTATTTAAACTGGAATCATAGAATCATCATAGCCTCCTCTGGACTCACTCCAACAGGTCCATGTCCCCACCATGCAGGTGGGGGTCTCATGAGAGTGGAAGGGTAGAATCACCTTCCTTGACGTGCTGGTCACAGTTCTTTTGATCCAGTCCAGGGTATTATTGGCGTTCTGGACTGTCAGTGCACATTGCTGAGTCTCGTTGAACCAACATCCACCAGTACCCCCAAGTCCTTCTCCTCAGGGCTGCTTTCTATCCATTCTCCACCCAGCCTGTACTTGTGCTTGGGATTGCCCCAACCCAGGTGCAGGACCTTGCACTTGGCCTTGTTGAACTCCATGGGGTTGGCAGAGGCCCACCTCTCCAGCCTGTCCAAGTCCCTCTGGATAGCATCCCTTCTTTCCAGCATGTCAACCGTGAGTGCTGAGGGTGCACTTGATCCCACCGTCCATGCCCCTGACAAAGATGTTGTATAGCACTAGTCCCAGTACCAATCCCTGAGGAACGCCACTTGCCACCGGTCTCCACTTGGACATCGAGACATTGACTTAAACTCTTTGAGCATGACCATCCATCCAATTCCGTATCCACTGAGTGATCCATCCATCAAATCCATGTCTCTCCAACTTAGAGACAAGGGTGTCATGTGGGACAGTGTCAAATGCTTTGCACAAGTCCAGGTAGATGATGTCAGTTGTTCTTCCCTTATCCAACAATGCTGTAACCCCATCGTAGAAGGCCATTTGGCTCTTTTGGACCTTGACTCTGATTCTTCATTGTCTTCACTGGTTCTCTCCTGGCTTTAACCTGCCCTGCTGTAGTAGTTAAACTTCCTATCATCTGACGTCCCAAACTCTCCCTATTCTGATTCCTGGCAATGTCCAAGTCTCTGCCTGAGCTGACAGCATTTCAAGCGACTGATGCTTTTTTGTTTTTACACTTCCAAAAATGAAGAGAG
This sequence comes from Eurypyga helias, assembly GCF_000690775.1. Lineage (NCBI taxonomy): Eukaryota > Metazoa > Chordata > Aves > Eurypygiformes > Eurypygidae > Eurypyga > Eurypyga helias. The sequence goes on along the minus strand of NW_010248297.1, from coordinate 38,937 downwards.
AGAACATGTAATTGATAAAGAAGTTATGATAATTTTTCCTATTTCTTTCAAAAAGAGAGAGAAACATAAATAAACAGAATTTATTCATTAAAATTCCACAGATGGGAAATATTATCTTTGGTCCTTTTGATGAAACCAGCACACTCTGTGCTATAACAAGACCTACTTGAACTATTAAATTCAGCACACATGCTCTGTCTTCTGGCACCTCACCTGTTTATTTGCCCTGTGGAACGTCCTTCCTATAACCTTCTTCGCTGGGAAGTATGTCTGCTAAACAGACGCCTTTCTCAGTCAGATGGACTGGATTCAAACCAGGTCATTGGTGGGGTTGTCGAGGGGGACGTTTAGAAAGAGGTTTTTGACCATCTTGTCTAAGAAACCAACAACAAAAATATGCATGTGCAAACTGGACAATGATGGTTGGTTTTAATTTTCCACTTATATTTCAGTAATGGATATGTGGTAGATATTGTGCCGCACAGATGCATTCATCAAGGGACCCTGCTATTTATGTAGGACATTTGTGAGTGCCACTGGGGGCAAAACCATGTGATACATACAAGTTTGACTGAAACAAGGCTGACAAGGCTTTGGCCATTTAAAAAGTCTGTTCTTCGTTCCTTGTTTTAACATCTCCCTTTCTAGTCTGAAAATGAAATTTTCTTTAATGGAGTTCTATTGTCCTCCTACTTATCCATGGACAGTTATTTTCCCAGAGGCTAGACACTGTTGCACTGATTTCTTGTCAGCGTCCTTCTAAATAAAATAGTATCATAGAGTTTTTATTTAAGACACTAAGAATGACAAAGGCCACGTGCCTAAGACTTCTGCATGCTTTGCAAACATCCCAAACAGAAAATGATAAGTTTTTTCCACATATCTTTCTACATTGTAAATACCTGCATTTGTATCTGGATTTATCCCATCTAACTTAAGTCCCTTATAGGCTGAAAATGCTTCAGGTAAGAGTCTAACTAACTTCCTTTATAGCTGACGAATAGGGGGTGTCCAAATTTCTGACAACACCTATCTCTTCCTTGTTTGATTTTACAGACAGCCAAAGCCAAGCAAGCTAGGGGCCAACCTGAGTTAGAAGGCCTAGGAATAGATGCTGAAGGGCTACGTGGAGTAAACCTTGACCTATCTTTGTCATTGCAGTGAAGTAACTCACTGAATTGAATTATCGTAGAATCATGGGCCAAAAACTGAATGGTGAAGTACAACACACTCATTCTGACAGACACACTGGAATAATTCTCCAATAATAAGTATTTGCCTGCAGATTTAATTTCACCATTGTGAGAATACACACGCAAGTCAGCTGTGGAAAAAGACCACCCGTAGTGTTGAAAGTGAGCCCTTTGAAGGTGCTTGCTTTTGATAGGTTGACATTTTCCAAAGATGAGAACTGTGTCCCTGAAATTTATGAGCATTCTTAAGGAATTTGTAAGGGAGTTAGGGTTAGTGAAGTCTCCGTAGGAACTGAAAACATGCAGCATGAAAAGACACCTTATTCATTCCCCACCTTACTTTTTTTTTTCCTGAAGAAGATTAATGAGCATGTTTGAAAACAAATACCTGAATAGTAATGCATTAGTACTTTTTAATGCATAATGACACTGCAAGTAGAAAAAAAAATATTCCTTTTATGTTTGCAAAGTAAAAATACAGTTGTTGAGCCCTCAACAAAAATACTGACATTTAATAGAATAGAATCAAGCCACATATCCGCAGTTTGGCTTTGGAAATCAGAGCCAGCATTGCACTCACAGGGCAGCAAACAACAACTGGAAAGAAAGGCCCATTCTCTGGTAAACATTTGGATGACAAACACTCTGACTGAGCTTAAAGGGTTTCCTGAGGGCTCAGAACACTGGATGCTCATGCTTGTTCTTCCCTGTCCTGCTTCAAGGTCCTGTTATATTCCAAAATCACTACCACCAACTAATCTGGCCAGGCAGCTGAAGCAGCACTCACCAGCTGGACCAGTTAAATGAGGGCGTACGTTCAGTCCACTCAGCAACTGCTTCTTGAAGAAGTGGGCAAAGGGATCCTCACAATGAGGATTGGCTTTACTTCACAAGTAGCATGGTTCCAAATTATATTTTGTGAAAAAAATCTGGACATGATTTGGGGAACGCTATGGGACAGGGATTTTCCTTATAGGAAGTCTAGACAAAGTAACATGTTTGCAGGGAGGAAAAAACCTGATGGATAAAAACCTTTAACCTTATGGATAAAAACCATGCCACGCCACTTGACCTTAAAAGCTGGGTGACAAACCCTGAGCATTTTTAATCTACTAGTGTAGGAATAACATGAGGTATCTGGAGAACTAGAAGCCCTTGGAAGGTGATGATAGTGGTATAGTTTTGGGGAGAAGCACACTTGTAGGAAACAGCCAACACCTGGAACACAATTTGATGTTAAAGGCAGCAGCTGATCCCCAATTAGTATAATTGATGTAACTGAAATGAAGACTTCTTTTCTGTGGGAGATGAGGATTTGACCAACAATGTTTTATGCTCTCCTTATTGTCTTAAAGTTCATACCCTCACCTTCTCTGGAAGCATTGTAATTGAAAACTATACATATTTGGAAAGTGTTCCTACAGACCTTATTCATCTGAACAATTTGTTCAGACTTCAATAGGACTGTTGGTGTGAGTAAGAACTGGGGTGGATGTGTGCTTTGAGACAGTTCTGCAACACTCTAATCTTGTTGTCAAATGTTGTTTGATGAAGCTCGGAAGTTACTTTAGCAGACATATGTAGGAAGAACACATTTTTAGGCAAAGACTGGCTGTTCCTTTTTGGCTTTGATTTATCTGCGTACTAAAATATGTGTGTTTGTAAGACTGAATCTTTTCATCCGTATCTCTCTAATTAGCATCTTTTGTTGCATCTGCGTATTTCCCTCGATAACTCCCCTTATGAGTGTTTTTGTAAGCTTGTAAAAAAAAAAAATAAATCTGTACTTTTAAGCCAAGAATTTACATAAAAACCAAAACTGTTGTATAAAAGGTTGTTTTAAATAGATATTAGCTAAGTAATGAATAAGGGAAGTTACTTAATTAACTAGAGACTTGTTATCTAATATCTGAAGAAATTCTCATTGGGGAAGATAATTGATTTTCTACTCATATAACGTGTCAGATATAAATTCAAAATCTTAATAATAAAAAAACCCATAGTCCTTACAACCTTGGATGCTGTTTAGACTTTTCTTTACAACTGGATATATGTTGGCTTCTGCCTTTTAGCCATGTACTGGATGACATTTGGAGCTGTCTGCCCAAGTTGAAGAGCTGAGGGTTGTACTGTAGGAGCTGTATCCATGAATCTGTATCTAGAAGACATGCATGCAAATTTTTCTGTTAGAAGTCTTCCAGTTTCCACTAGCACCCACTGCATATGCTGAAGCATGATTGAAATCCCATAGTGATACAGGTAAAGGTGGCAATAGGCAGAGATTATTTCTGTAGATTATATCACCATATTACTATGAACACCTCTTCAAAACTACCTGAGCTTCTAAACTAGCAAAGTTTCTTTGATCCCTGTGTCTGTATTATGGAGACAGAAACTGATCTGTTTTTATGCACCTATATTTGCATGCTTGTCTGCCATTCCTTATTTTGCAGAAATAAGGTTTCTTTGCTACATTAAACAATCTAATCACTATTTTTACTCTGTTATTTACTACTGAAGGGGCTAAAATCATTAACTGAGACTGCAGCTCTAAAGCAGCAGCATGCAATAAGATGGTATCTGTCTTGGAACACATTAGTGTGAGGTAAAGAAAATACTACAAGATACTCACTGACCTCAGGGTATGTAGGAATCTTAGATGACTCATTTTACATCAGCATATATATTTTTTCAAAGCCATACACAAACTCCCCCAGGTATTAAAGCATATATATGTTTGCCTTAAAACATAAATTCCATGAGAAATAATAGATATGGGCCTAAATATACATACAATTAGCCTCAATCCTTTGCTGGACTTGAACCTTAAAGACTGTGGGGTGAAGCAGCAGATAAAATGGATTAAACCGATAAATGGATGTGTATGTAGATAAAAGCATACTCACATATCCAAAGAATTGCTGTAGTAGCCCACATTTTAAATAGCTGGTAGATTTAAGAAGAATACTTCAAATTAGCAGTGACTATGAAAATCATTTATATGCAATTTCATACAGAATATTTGGGATATTTATAAATAAGTATATTTTCAAACTTTCAAAAGGCGGGCAATGGCTTAGAAAAGGCATCTGGTAAAAAATAGTTGATTTTTTTCACAAATCATAGAATCATTTAGGTTAGAAAAGACCTTTCAGATCATTGAGTCCAACCTTTTCAGCTGAGAATATTTCATTTTTAAGAATAATGAATCAAAACAAGTGCTTCTGTTACTGCATTATTCTAGTAGCTGAAAACCTTTGACATATCTGGACTGTGAAGTGAGAAGAAGATGCTAAAATGAAGAAAATGTATTATATTCTTAATCCAAGAAAAGATTCTGGGTTCATTTTAATTGCCCACAATTGGGTGTCTTATGTCATCTGAGATCCTATGAAGTCTCTTGCCTGGCTTCCAGGTACTGTTGCATAAGACCACAGTCCCCGTTGATCTTGTGTAGTATTCTGTACTTAAACTCACTGTGGTTTTATAGCTATTGCAGAGGATCAGGTTTCTTTAGGTTCTGATCATCTGGGATATGACCTTTTTGCTGTAAGGATACTACAGCTGGATTTCTTTGCCTGCCTATAAATCAAGGCCAGTTACTTGCTCGGTATGTTCCATGATTTACCAGAGCTATCCAGGTAAATGATAGTACAATATATATAAATATGCATATTATATTTATAGGGTATCTAAACATAGACTGAGCCTTCATCAATGTTTGTAGACTTCAGTAAATAAGTGATCTTACACATCTCATGTTTTCCACAATGAATTGTTTCTCTTCCTGCCCCCCAGGATGTTCTAATGTTTTGTATCTTTCTTTTAGGTTGGTTGTTACTTGAAGACCCCTAAATACCCAATTTGGTTGGTGTGCAGTGAAAGCCACTTCAGTGTACTTTTTTGTTTGGAAAAGGATTTACTAAGTGACTGGAAAACAGAGCGGAGATTTGATCTATATTATTATGATGGCTTGGCCAACCAAGAAGAAGAAATAAGGTTAACGGTTGGTATGTACCGCTCAGTAACTGCATTTCATCTCTGGTGGTGGCAACAGAAAGAAACGAATCCAGTAATCCAAACAATGATCATCTGAGGCAATAATATTATATGTGTGCCTATTTCCTAATATCCATAGTTAGTTTTGGTGATTAACTGGGAAATTAGATTTCACAAGGAAATTTTGAGGATAAGCTTTTGAAAGGTTAAAAGTGAGCATGTGCTACTTTATACAGACTGGTGAAACCAGCTACTTCAGAAGATGTCAGTAATCTGCTAACAAAGTCTGGTCTCTTACTTGCTTGTGAGCATACCTGGAAACTTAAGCATGCAATAGAACTCCCAACTTGTCCACTCACTCTTTCAGGAAACCATGCCAAATTCTCCAGCTGCTTTTACAGTAATTATGCCATCCCAGTTGGAGAAACACATTTGGACAAGAAGTATTCTGATGCTTAGAAAGCTCCAGCTTACTGCCATATTAAACTATTCTTGACCACTAAATTACTATTTGCTAATAATATCCTACTTATCTTTTGTTTTCTTTCCTTCAATGTATTTATACAGTCTAATCAAATTCCTTCTCAGTCTTAAGGAGCCACTCTGTTGTAGTCCACTCTTTAGACATAAGCTGTCTATTCCTTGTTTGCACCTACCTTCTGGTTCTTGGACAGGATCCTGATATGCAATGCACGGGTGTCAAATGTTCTGAAGAGTCCATGTGGCGAAGCTGTTTGTATGGTGGGAGTGCTGGGACCTTTAGCATCTCACAGGCTTTGGTAGTGAATTCCAACATCTTTCTGCCTGCTATTTATCCTCTTATTTTAATTAAAACTGCCATTCTTTTGTAGTGATCACATTATATATTATCTCAACAAAATGCTTAACCTTTACAGGACTACAGTTGCCAACAGGTTCCCACGTGGTCTGTCCCAGATAAAGATTTTTTGTAAGTGACAGAGATGCTATAGTTCAGCACAGAAATGGAGAGATCAAGACACATTTTTTCTGTTGTGTTGTATTGTGTAACATACAGTCCAAAACAGGTGTCCTTATCTGTTTTTCATCATTAACAAATCAGGAATGTTTACAGAATCTGGAGCTACCAAGCACTTGGAGATCCCTGGATGAGAAAGTGCTCAGAGAATATATAATTTTTTCTCCTTACTGTTCAGTGCTTCATGCCATTTCTCCTCAAAGACTGAACTTTCATTAAGAGGTAGATATCTCTTTGTTGTGGGTATAACCTCTTCCAGGATGTGTCCTAGTAAATCTTTTGTTATCTGTGAAATTCCACAAAAGGCTGTAAAATGCAAATAATTTCATGATTCCAGGGAAACACTTTCCTAGTTCTGGCTCCACAATAATCCCTTGTTAGGTCTGGAGAAAACTGAAGTTACTTTACATCCAAAAGGTAACACTGATCATTATCTAAGCCATGCATACAGTACCAGGTGGAAATGTCAGAATGCTAAGTATTACTGGTATTTCCATGGTGGAAATGCCAACAAGCTATGATGGTTAGGGGGTGTTACTTAGAGATACGGCATGAGGTGCTGCAGTCTGCACAGCCACCTCTCGCTGGTGCTGGCTAGCAGCGTTACTTGCTTTTCACTAGCAAGAAGGTGAATTCCTTGAAATGGGAATCTTGTTTATAGAAAGATTACAATCAAGGTCGCATTTCAGGAAATCATGAAGAAATTACACTGGTCAAGGAAAGTGATAAAGTCAGAAAGAAGGAGTAGAATTACATTTTGGGGGTAATAGCAATTGCCACACTACATTGAGATTTTGCCCTGTTTCTCATACTCATAACCATTTGCCAAAATGTAGACAAAAAATATGAATTTCCTTCCTAAAATCAGGCAATATCTGCTAGTATGTTCAACATAATATCCTAAATAGACGAAGATTCTTCAATCTTTTCCATTGGGGTAGAAATTTCTGTTAGGCAGAGAAGAAAACCAAGACAGCCTATCTGAATTCATAACCTGCATTTTGCTATCTTCTTTTGTCAGCTGTTTAGGAACTGGGTGGAGATTCTGGGGTGGTTTTTTTTGTTATATTCACAGAAAGCACTTGTAGGAAAGAGCATGTTGCACTGCTTAGGGAGATATTGCTTCTCCTTTCTAATATATACAGTTAAAGCCTATTTATGTTAACATTTACAATATGTTGTCTCCAAGTGAAGATATAGGGAATTTTTGTAAAATCTGTTTTAATAAATCATTATTATGTCTCATTGGTGCATAACTTCAGCTCAGTATTCTTTTAAAGCTGTTTTCAAAAAGCAGCTGAGTAATTGCCAAGAAGAATATAACTGAATTTCTCAGAAGATTCTTCCAGAGCCATAGAATCACAGGCTCATAGGGTGGTTTGGGTTGGAAGGGACCTTAAAGACCATCCAGTTCCAACCCCCCTGCCATCGGCAGGGACACCTTCCACAAGACCAGACTGCTCAAAGCCTTATGCATCCTGGCCTTGAAGAAAGGCATCATCCTCATAGACACCATCCTCAGCCCCTTTGCAGATCCCACAGAATGTAGCTCAAGCAGAGAAATTAGCTGGGGTTCAGATACTGGAGACAGCTTCTAGGGAAAGCTGGTGTACTGATTATGAGACTTTCGTTCAGAACTGTTTTTTCCTACAGTTGAGATTACTGCAATTTGCAAAAATCTTCTGGAAAGGTAATTAATAAATCATCCCTTCCTAAGGTTGACATTGAAATTGAGCAATATTTCTTCAATCAGTGATTGTCCATTCAGATTCCACCCTTCTGAACCTGTGCTTTCATCTCCTGAATAGCAAGATTGTAACTGTGCCTGCACAGTTTCTCACTACCCTTAGCTTAGAATACAAGTGAACACAGGAGATCATATCCGTACCCTTCTTGCTGTCAGTGACTCTAAGATAGAAGAGTGTAACTTCAGTCATGTAACTTCAATATGGCTTGCTCCAAATGAGTTAGATGAAACACTTCAGCACAGTTTGTTAGTTAATTAACTTAGCTAAATGCTCCTTGCCTGTTCCTGTAAGGTACACCTTTAGTGACACTTTTTTTTTCTATTTTTTTTTTTTAATGAAAAAACCTCCATTCAAACCCAGTTGGAAGAACACAAGCCTGAAAAAGACAAAATTCAGCAAGCTGGCAGTGACTGGGAAAGGCAGCCATCCTGCTACCAGTACTATTTTCAGGACAGCCTCTTACTATGTGAAGACTCAGAACATAAGTATCAGGCATTCCTAGAGTGGTCCAAATACTATTGGAGAGCTCTAATGAACTGTTGTAAACTCTTCAATATTAAGAGAAGAGAAACCCTTTGAAATGTAAAGATTTCTGTATAGCTTTTAGTTCCTGAGGATCTAGGAGAAAACTGTCAGTAATTTACGTACTTCTCGATACTATTTCCTATCACTTCAGCCCTTACAGTCATCAGGGTTTTCTGCATGTATTTATGCTGACAAAATCAACAGACAAGGGAGAGCCAGGTTTTCTCCATGACATGAGGAAGCCAGATATGTCTGAGACTGGCAGCTGTGAAAGTAAGAGCAATTGCGTCCCATCCTGTCTACATCAGTCTCACTGAAGCAGACCCATATCCTACAGCCTGTCTTGGCATCATTTGCTGCTCACAACCTGCCTGTTGGCTGGATGACAGACAGAAAAGAAGAAAAAGAAAAAAACCCTAATCTGCAGTTTAAAATGTTTTGCTCCAAAACAGGAAGCAGCTGAGGAGACTGACATCCAAGCTCGTTGCAGGATGTTTTCTCTCTGGGAAGTTCAGCGGCTACTTTCACTGTTGACAGATCCAGTGTCTGAAACACTGACCTCTCTGTTTTCCCCGGAACAGTGCAATTGCCTCTCCATCCCAAAGGAATGCTCAGAGCCTGTAGTAGCTCTCTTATATCCGACACAACTCAGTCTTCTACTGTCTGTGCACTGCTTTCTTGTCAGTGAAGGCACAATCTTCATCTTCTTTTCCAGGGTGAAGGAGACTTAACCCAGTTTGGACTGGACTTGGGGGTTTCTGTTCATTTACTGCTGTCTTTAGTATTTGAGTAATGAAAATTGCTTTCTTAATAATGACAACATCAGTTGCAAAAGAAAACTTCATGACAGCCCTACAGCATATTCTTTCACCTTCTAATACATGTTTTGCTTGAAACCATCTGTATTTTAGTAAACTAACCTGGGTCATGGCATAAGTCTGAACACCATCACACAATCATCCTTAGTGTTACATAATCAGTACAATTCTAGGCAAGTTTCTGACCCAGAAGAAGGCATATTGGGCACAATCTGGGGATCTTTTCCAACAGCAAGCTTGCATTTAGTTACCCCCTTTAAGTCTTTGACTTGCCATCACATGAACAGGCAGTAGACCATGAGCTAAAAGTGTTTAAGAGATGACAGAGCAGAGAGCCAGACTGCCCACTCCAAGGTCAGCGCTAAAGCCCACGCTATTTCCAAAGAGCCATAGTCATGGTACCTACTCTTGAGTGTGGCCCTGCCTGGGTCCACTCCATTTAGATGGTGTGAACGAGGGCATGAGGTGATATTCAGGCTCCAGCAGTGCTCATCTTCCAGGGTATTTCAATCCAAAATGGATATATGCCTATTGTGGGCTGGGAGATTTACAGTGTGAGTGATAGTCTGTCACTTCCATGGGTGGAGTTCTAGAAGCTACTCTAGTAGTAGTAATAGAAATATACTCCAGCCATTAATAATATCTACTATGTCTCTGCAGACACAACTCAGATGTGCACTGAAGATAAAGAAAATGATCTTACTCCTCCACTTGAGCACTGTATTAGGACAAAGTAAGTGAAACTACAGTTCTTCATACAGATATGTTCAGTTATTGATATAAATAATATAGGTAAGGCTAGAGTGTGGTAAAGAGTGTTGCAGCAAGTAATCTTGCAAAATTACTGCTCAAAAATTAGAAAGGATCTGATTAGGCCAGGCTGTGCTAATGTATATCACACATTTGTTATTTTGTGTTATTCTAGTTAATGTCAAACTGGCTAAGATGTTCATTCTTGGAGGAACCTTCATTACATCACCAAGAACTGACCCAGCCAAATTCCATCTGAAAGCACAACTTGATTTTGATACATCTAAATTTAGATTCCCAAAAGTGATTGATTCATATTGTAGAGGTATAATGGGAAAAGGAGAAAATTTCTTCCATCTTTGTCATTCTTTTCTGAAAAATATAATTGCACTGGGGGATTTGTGTACCATTGTCAATGCATGAAACCCTGCGCTCAGTGGTCTGTTTTCTCAAACTTTCCAAGTGTCTTATGGGCGTCACGGAGTTTCTCAAGATGACAAAACACCGTGTTTTGTGTAGTCATTCCTGACAGTTCTTAGGTCATATTCTCTCCTTAAATACAAGGTTAGTTCCTGCCCTGCTAGGATTTTCATGGCCAGTCTGAGGTCTATATGAGATTAAATGATGACATTTAAGCAATTTATCCCAGTCATACTGAAGTTAATGAGAATATTTTCAGTTTAGTGAGGCATGAAAGAAGCAAAATGGAGAAGTTTAAGTGGGTAGAAAAGTCAGCTTTATATCAACTCCATCAGCATGACTTTGAAAGCTGCTATCTGAATATCTTTGGAGCAAGAAGTAAAAGCCTCATTGTCAAAGACCGTAACATTTGTTAAATCAGCAAGCCAAGCAGCTTCGGATTTCTCTTCTAATTTCCCTCCTCTCATTGCCACAATTTGTCCTGTAAAAAAACACCAAAACCCCCCCCCAAAACCCAACCAACGGCTGCCAAACAGTGTGTTCGTGCCAGGCTGCCATTATAAAATTACAGAAGAGAAGAAGAGGCATCCTGTAACATGACAGCAGTGACATTAGTCCAGGCTCCCTGCACATACCGACTGTATTTATTCCTCTGTTCCAGTGGCACAACAGCATGACTACAATCTAAAATAAATTAGAATCTAAAATAAATAATGAATAACCTTAGAAACCCACATAGTGGAGCTGAATAACGCATACAACTACTTGAAGTTGCTCTTAGAACATCTTCCATTGCTGGCATTGCATCAAAGTTATACAGCTTTTTGTAATGTTGATTGTTTATTTTAAATTCCCTGCTTTAATCTACTGGAGAAGTAAATTACCAGCAAATTCCAACCTCAGTTTATTTTGTTTGTACCATTCTCAAGACTGATTTACCCTGATCAGTCTGGCTCCTTGTTCTCAGTATTCTCCATTTGCTTTGAGAGTATTTGTTTAGGCATGGCCTTGCTGTTAAAGGCTTTTCATATTATATTTTTCCTTTTTTAATGCAAAAGCTTTTTTGCCAACTATAAAATAGTGTAAAAAGTAAAGTAAAACCAAACCAAACTAACTAATGTTTTAACAAATTAGGAGATAAAAAAATAAATGCTTTCTATAATACAAGCATGGAAAACACTCCTAAACTAATTTTTAGTCAAACAAGCAAAGAGCCATTATGTATTTTGACCAATCATTCATGATGAAGCTCCATATCAAAACTTCTCATCAAAAAACGCAGGATAATTTCTCAGGCAGTGTGGACAATTTCACAGTTTCAACAACCAGAACTGAGAAGATGAACTGTTGTTTCCAAATGTTGATTGGGGTTTTTCCTTTCATTCACATGACTCGGGTATCTTTTAATCCATGAAAACTCTTACCCGTTGTTTACCCTGATACCTGAACACCAGCACCCTGTAATGCATTGAGTTACATGCCTAACATCTGCCTGATGTTTTTTCTCTTATCCTCTCCCAACGGGAAAACTGCATATGTACTAGACCGTTTCTGTATTTAGTTTTTGATTGTTGTTGTTGTTATTATTAGAGAATGGTTGTTTTGCTTCGCAGGTGGAGGAGGCTCATGTTTTTAGACCCTATTCTGCAAACTGTCAGAAAAGCGATATTTGAGTTTAGAGCAGGTAACACTTCAGATGGACAGAATTAGTCACCAGCAGCTGTCACTTTAACCTGCAGGTTCCCAAACCAAAGTGTAGGCACAAGTACATGTGCTTTTAGTGTGACTTTCAGCCCTAGACATCTGTAGAAGCAGTCACGTTCTGACCAAGAGATGTCTGGAATGTGCATCCCTGGGTTGTTTGGGAGATGCCGTGCAGACGTTTTATCCCATTCTTCCCTGAAGAATACTCTTATATAACAGTCACAATCCTCGGCGTCTCTCTGCACTGGTGGAAATAACATCTGTTAGCTCTGCCTGAGGGGAATAAAACTTTGATCTGAAATGATAATCTGAATTCAGCGGTATATTTGGTTAACCCTCTAGCGTCAGCTTTCCTCTATGCTAGTGGGGCTGTATGATGCATTAGTTCATCTCTCTGGCTTTGAAGAGAGACATCCAGTGGAAATTTAGTGGATAAGAGGAGAGGAGAGCATGGGCATTTCATCCTGAATTATTGGTGTGCTCTAAAACAATACCAAATGATTAGTACAGGAGATACTCTCTGAATGTTATTCCAGACTGAGCATTGTTCAGGGCCTGAACTGGTTCCTCTTGGGTTCCTGTTAATTCCATGACCCTTGGATGAAGTTGTAATTGAATCAGATGCATCAAATGTGGTTTTCATGTTTCTGATCTGATAAACTGTAATTGAATCTGCAGCTAGAATCTGGGTTCCATTTGAATTCCATTGTGGCAGGGTAGTTTTGGGAAATGATCACGCTGAATTGTCCAGACAGTTTTGTTTCTGTCTGTGAAGACGACTTGTTCAGCACCTGTGAGTGAGGTTCCTCACTGCTTGACATCTTTTCTTGTGCAGATTCAATAGGTGAAAACAGTTTTAAATCTGTCTCAACAGGAGCAGCCAAAAGGCTGCTTTTCAGTTTACAAACACCACAGCAAATACAGGTGGAGGGTAAACACAGGAGATAAAGCTTGTTATGAAAGTTACCTTGAGTCCTGCTTCAAAATACCATTTTCTGTTTAAGCTCTTTTTTGAAAGCCTGTTTTAAAAACAGCCAGTTCCTCACTGTGTAGCAATTAGCAACATCTTAAGCCACAACAGCAGAAATGGTATTGACACGTTAGGATTTTCACGGAGTACGGTGTAGTCACATTTCATGCGGTGGTTTTGGCCTCTGTGGATCCCTCTCAAAGCTTTAATCACGCTGGTGAGATAGATGTACACAAATCTGAGGGATGATTTGATGGCATTACCTGAAAAATGCGGTGGGGACAGAAGGTGGCGATTGTACTTCCCACTTGCATTAGCTTGTTCAGGGGGTGACATTCTGAACTTCTGGCAGGGACAGCCCTCACCACTGGCAGATGCCAGACTAGGTCGTATGTCCCCAGCATATTAGCTTAAGAAGTGGGACATCACTGCTGTGTATTCCTACTAAGTCCTGG